>NC_089580.1:167561314-167787742 GCF_019320115.1 Miscanthus floridulus
TTCAGTTTGCACCGATTAGGTAATACTCCTCACTGAAATAAATAAGGAATCTTACCGGGGGTTCGAGAGGATATAAGAAATTGATAACGGTGTCATCCTCGTCTTCAAGAGGTTGCAGTGGCATATAGTCTGCAGAGATGATAGACAAGATTCATACACAGATGACGAGATTACTCAGAAAAAGAACATAAAACCATATAATGCCATACATGGGTTTCATCTCCATTAAAGTTGCTAAGTTTTTACATTGGCTCGCCGCGCCTAACACAACCCTCCTCCTTTACCAGGGCTTGGCACCTGCTATGCTGGGACATCAAAGGCGCCCCACCATAGGCGGAGTTAGATAATGCATACAAATTTAAACGAAATGACTTGCTTATGGTTAGTTAGTATAATAGTTCAAGGATGTGTGAACATGCGAGAACACAGGTAGGGCTTATAAGGGTTCAGTGGGAATGTTAGGTTATTTTAAATGATTGCCTGTGCTGTTTTAGAAGGTGTTGACCTCATCCACCTAGACAGTTCCTAAGCATGATGGTCCCACCTAGCTTATGATTTCTGCCTAGGTTTAGGTGGTCATTGCACGCTATGTGACACCTCATTGCAGTGGGAATTCAACATTTCATGCTACTTTCCTCACAGGATTGATCAGAAATGGAAGGCATAACACTGAGAATATTAAGTTGATTTTACACAGTACAAAGAGAAAACGATTTTTTTTGGCCTTCTTAACTAACAATAATCAGAATCTTTGCATGCAGCATCCTAACATCTGAGCACACTAAATTAAGGTGGTGACAGATCGGCAAGATATCTTGCCATCTTTACAACGTTTGAGCATCCCAGAATTTGACACATTCTTCACTGATTGACAGGCGTTAGAGGACTTCTTGGAGTGCGTGTCCTTTGATCGGAGCATTGCTTCCCCTTGTCCATTTCATCCAACTTGTTCTCGAACCTGAACTTTGCCACCAGATCTGGCAGAGAAGCTCTTAGTTTGTCAATTGATTCCAAGCTGTTTGCACTGGTCAGTAGTTCCCTTGGATGGTTTCGAACCGGACTATTAGCCTGATGGGTGAACAATAGCTAGGTCAATGGATATAACAAATAATCAAATGATAGTGACACAAAGGTGGTTTACATTGAACAATATTCACTTCATCACTTAAGCATGCACATAAAGGTGATATAATTCTGTTGCAATGAGGAAATAGCCACTTTACAGCCAGACAACATTAGTACAGTGTTGTTTAGCTTTGTTGTATTATCTTATATATCCTTACACTTTGCCTTTTCATTTCTAGTCTAAACAGATGAGCTTACTAAGGATGAAAACGGAACGGAAATATCCCGAACTGAACCGCATCGTTTTCTATATTTAATCCGACCGAATCCGCATTTTCTTGTCCGACTTTACCGTTTTCGCTTTCGCATTTGAGATGTTTCGTATTTCGAATGTAAAAGTAGAAAACGGTTTACACATTTTTCGACCGTTTTCTACTTTTCTACTTTTAATTTGAAATATTCCGAATTCAAAATTCGGTTTAAACCGAATTTGGTCAACTGCACAGGTCATACAGCCCAATTACAGGCTGCTCACCACGCAGTTGTGTTCTTTCTACCGGTGGCTAGCTGCCCTCTCTTATAGACGGCGCCCAGCCTCATCTCTCTTATTATGTATTTGGTCGTGCACTTGTTTAATGCTATGCACTTGAACTAGATCATGCACTTGTTAGTTGTGAACTTGTTATGTATTTGGTCGTGCACTTGTTTAATGCTATGCACTGTGGGTCGGTATTTCGTATTGAATTTTCGCATACCGACCGTGTTCGACATAATTCCGCTCGAATTGGTTCGTTTTCGAAATTCTAGATATTCCGTAAGTTCGTGTTCGTTTTCGTGTCCGGCTTGTCCGTTTTCGCTTTCGCTTTCGTATTTCAAATGTAAAAGTAGAAAACGGTTGATGAGTTTTTCGACCGAGTTCGACCGTTTTCATCCTTAGAGCTTACCATGTAGTCCTTCTCAAGACAGTTACTCGTCAGGTTTCTTATAGATTCTGCGCCTTCACTGTGTTTTTCATTCAGGAATTCCAGATGACTCGAGAAAGTGGTAGAGTTGGTTTCTATCATCTTGCTAGTTTCATGATCCAGTAAGAGGGAATCTGAAAATGAGCAAATAAAACATAAGGAAAATGCATTCCTTTTGAAAATAAATTGATCACAAAGTTAAATACGTACTCTTGGAAGCAGTCAACACATCAGATGTAATGGCATGAAACTCTGCATCATTCTGTGAAGAAAGCAGAAGCCTTTCCTGGAACATATTTTCATTTTTGTTTCTCCTTTCCCTGCATACAAGAAACGGATAAGACATCTTGGAAGCCCTGCTCAGAGTATCAACAATGATAATAACTTTACTAAACATGATTACAACTTACTCGATAAAATCATCAGCCTCCATGATTGAGCTCTTACCAAGATCATGCAAAGATGATTGTGCATGTGACCAGTAAGATACAGAATGGCTACCTTTCTTCAAGCTGCAATGAACAGTGCCTCTTAAGCATAAACAAATCATGGAAATAGAAGTACTTCAAGAATGAATAGCTGATTCAATCTGCACGTTGTTTGAGGTAAAGTGAGATCGGTACCATTGCTGCAAGATGCCTTCCATTTGATCATTTAATTTAGCTTGCGACGACATATCCTCGTGGAACTGGCTCTCTATAACTCCAACATGAGTGACACACGCATTTTTGCCATTATCTGAAACCTGTTGTAGGTTGGACATCTCCAATTTCTGGTGCTTCTGCTCTTCACTGTATCTCTCATTCAGCTGTCCGATATATGATGAAACCTGCTAAAAGATACATCAGTTAAAGCTGAAGTCATACTAAGACCATTTTATTTGCTCATGCAATATATAATCTGACCATTGTAGTTTTCTTGGCAGTCAACTCTGATAAAATTGCAGCAATCTTATTCAGAGCAGCTTGCTCGTCTTTAACACAAGTTTCCTGTCAAAAGGTGGCAAGCCATCAGAGAGTTTGTTCATAAATGAAATGTATAGCACATATATCAAAATCAACTACCTTAAACTCATTCTCGAATTTAACAAGGTTGGAGGACCTTTCCATTTGATTCTGTTCCATAAGAGTGATGAGCTGAGACACATGTATCCTGATATCTTTAAAGAAATCAATTGATGTCTTTGATATGGCTTGTGCAGAAGTAAGACTCCTTTTCAATCCCTTTAAAAGAAATCACACGTGTGAGTTGACGCGTCTAGCTAAATATGTTCCATACAGGCACATGAACTAACAAAATCAAGGAGACATACAGAATTTTGTAGTTTTGCAGAAAAGGCTAATAGTTCCTTGAGCTCCGAAGTAGATTTCAGAACATCGTTTAGAACTTGCTCAGCTTCCGAAACCATCATTGCTAGAAACTGCAGTGTTCATGTACAGAGAATAATTAGATTGCACTCAACACTCTGTTTTTCTGCATTAGATTGTATTCAAACAATCCTCGCAAAAAAGAAGATTGTATTCAAACAAAAGTCTGTTATTCCATACATTGTCAACAGCAATTGCATTAGTAGATATGTTCTGCCTCATCTGCTCGGAATCTAAGATAGATTGCTGTCTCATGGTATGAGCGAGCTCCTTCATGCATTGAACCCCAGAGACATACATATCTTTGACTCTTGCAATTCTTCTCTCCAATTGGTTTTCCGACTGGAAGCAATTGTATGTTGTAGCTATTTTAGTGTGCTAGTAGGGATAGCAATAATAAAAGTATAGCATTTCAAGAGTGGGCGAGTGGCACCTCATTTCTGGCTGAAAAGTACAACTTTGTTTGTTCATTCATAGACTCCAAAATTTTACTCTGTTCACAAACCGATCCAACGACTGTAGCATGCAGAACTCCAAGACTATGATCCAATTCAGCCCAAAAACCAGATAGCAAGCCTTTGTTTTTCGCTTCAGTTTTTGATTGCCTTTCTATAAATAATTGTGAAAGACATGCATAGTCAGTAGAAGGAAAGATAAACTGGATTAAATCAAGTCATAGTAGATATATTACCTAGTTTACTCAGAAGTACAGTGGTATCTCCGGATGCATTCTCCAAGGTATTGCGCAAATCCTTTGCACGTTCCAGAATTAAGTGTTCTATACAATATAATGGATAACAACAAAACAATTGACCATGGATGGAAGAGTTTTACATATATTAAACTCTTTGAGTTAGAAATTACTTTAGTTACTTATGATAAAAAAAAATACCAGAATGAAGTAAATCTGAGATAATGAAGTCCTTCTCCCTTAGCGACGTGTTAGCTCTGCAATGAACTTCTTGAAGATCTAGAAACTTTCTCTTCCAGGTTTCAAGATTTACCTAAATAAGGATATGTACAAAATGTGAGGACCCTAATAAATCCAAATAAATGAAAAGGAAGTATGTGTTATTCAGAAAAAAATATGAAAAGAAAGTTATCCAAAGTGCTTTACCTTTAAATCTTTGTTCTGACTTTCCAAGTCCAAGCGGCATTCCTGCTCTGCTTGGTACAAGCCTTTGAATTTTCCAACTTCCTACCAGATCACCAGAAGTATAAGAGTCAGTTCAACTTTGAAGTTATTGAAAAAAAAATACAGCTAAATCAGATTTGGGGATATGCATATACTTTGTTCTGCTTTTCAAGACTGAGCTCCAAATTTTCTAATTTTTCCTTCATTTTCTGCAATAAATAGCCAATGCGATTAACGGATTAAGAATAGTAAACATCAATAAACAGAAGTCACATAAGAACTATATTTAATGAAATTCTGAAGGTTTTGGTGATGGAGGTGTTGTACACTCGTACTTATACCTTTCTTTCTGCCTCGTCTAGGACCAACCTTTCATGAGGGATGTAGATTCCATTCTTTTCCCTTGCAGCTTTGACATCTGACAAGTGACGATATACTTATGAGATACTATGCTAATGTCAGCAATGCAGCAAGATATAGAGAGAAACAGAGAACCTTGTTTCATTCTTTCCATTTCTTGGTAGAGGTCCTTGAGCATAACAGATTCACATGTTTTTTTATTTGCCTGCAATAGTTGTTAAGTTTCTAACAAGCGTTTTGAGAAAATTGAAAGTTTCAAACTCCATGGATGAATAGAAGTTTCACCTCCGGCTTGTTTCTTATGCTTTTTGCTTGAGAAGCGTAATCAAGTGTGACCAGTGTTTCCTCCAGGAAATGGACAGATGGAGACACTGTTGCTATGATGCATGTTTTGGCTTTGCCTCCTAATGATTCTCTTAGCAGTCTAGTGAGTTTACTATCCCTGATAAAAGTATATGAGTATGCATTACTGCCTGCGCACAAAATGAACTGCCCATGAGCTTACATATCAAAACTAAGTACAGTGTATAACCTGTATGGCACATGAACTGAATGCTCCACAAGCGCAGTGATGACACGTCCCAGAGTTAATAGGCTCTTATTCATCTCTCCAGCTTCTCTTGCTCTACCCTATCAGCATGCAAAATCATGACTTCAAACAGGACTGTCTTGCCGAAAGAGCATATTTTGGGATGATAATATAGAGTCACAGTGAGATTGTGTATACAGATAATTTTATTCAGCGTATGATAACAAAGATCTTGATCACCAGAAAAAAAAGGAAATGCTCCATTTCATGGGCAACATAAGTTTCTAACTACAGATGGCTATTCCTAGAATATGCAGTACTATTACTGAACTGAATTGATTCCTTCAATGGCCTTGTGCCCCATAACCCCTGAACATCGCAATGACCACCGAGTTGGAAAACATCAGCCAATGTGTTGTTGACAATTAGCCGAGAACCCCACCCCCCCCCCCCCCCCCCCCCCCCCATAATCCTTGTGTTAGAAGATGACCGACCGGCTCTATTGCAAGGCCCAAGAGGGCAAGTATATCAATGTACATATGCAAAGAAGCCCTCCAAGTAGAGGGAAAACATATACACCTCCTATACATCTAACACCCCCCTCAAAGTCATGGTGGATCTACAACACTGAGTTTAGAGAGTAGGAATCTATGATGAGCCCGGGTCTGTGCCTTGGTGAAGAAGTCAGCTAGCTGAACCTCTGAAGGCACATGGTGGAGCGTCACAACCAGATCATGCACCTGCGATCTCATGTAGGAAGCATCAACGCCAATGTGTTTGGTGAGCTCAGGCTTGACTGGGTCTCGAGCAATACTGATCGCACCGATGCTGTCAGAAGAGAGAGGAGTGGGTGCAGTGGCAGGCACACCAAAATCCTCAAGAAGCCATCGTAGCCATGTCACCTCCGCAATCACAGTCGCCATAGCACGCAGCTCAGCCTCAGCAGTCGAGCGGGAAACAACAGTCTGCTTCTTAGTTTTCCAGGCAATCAAGGAGGAGCCAAGGAAAACACAATAGGCAGAGAGAGAGTAGCGATCATAGTGATCACTCGCCCAGGTCGCATCAGAATACGCCTGAAGCTGAAGGGAACTAGAACGAGGGAAGAAAATGCGCCGAGAGATAGTTCCACGAAGGTATCGCAGAACACGAAGGAGGTGAGCATAGTGGAGCTGGGTAGGAGCTGAGACAAACTGACTCAAGATATGCACAGAGTGAGAAATGTCAGGACGAGTGATCCCAAGGTAGACAAGACTCCCAACAAGCTGACGATAGCGAGTAGGATTAGCAAGTGGTACACCATCAGTGGGTCGTAGGTGAACACCAATCTCCATAGGAGTATCAGCAGTGCGGTGATCCGTGAGAGCAGCACGGGAAAGGAGGTCCTGAGTGTATTTCTCCTGAGAGAGAAAGATACCATCAGATGTGGAGGTGACATCAAGACCAAGGAAGTAACGAAGGGGACCCAAATCAGACATAAGGAATGTCTCACTGAGACGGTGCTTCACAAAATCAATGTACTGGGAATCATCGCCCGTGATGATCATGTCATCGACATAGAGAAGAAGAAGGGTGCGACCACGAGGGGAAGTGTGAACAAAAAGAGCAGGATCGTGATCACTTGGCGTAAAACCAGCATCGATGACAACAGAGGAGAAACGCTCAAACCAGGCCCGAGGAGCTTGCTTGAGGCCGTAGAGAGAACGGCGCAACCGACAAACCAGGCCATCAGGAACAGAGTATCCTGGAGGTGGCTGCATATAGACTTCCTCTCGCAGCTCGCCATTTAGGAAGGCGTTCTTGACATCCAACTGGGATATCGACCACTGACGAACAGAAGCAACTGCAAGAAGAGTGCGAACAGTAGTCATGTGCGCGACAGGAGCGAAGGTCTCCTCATAGTCACGACCTTGCTCCTGTTGGAAGCCGCGCGCCACAAGACGAGCCTTGTAGCGCTCAAGAGAGCCATCCGAGCGGGTCTTTACCTTGTACACCCACTTGCAAGTGATAGGAGTGACGTGAGGTGGCAAAGGAACAAGATCCCAGGTGCCAGTACGTTCTAGGGCAGCAATCTCCTCAGCCATAGCATGTTGCCACTCCTGGTGAACGGCAGCTTCCCGATAGGTCGCGGGCTCAGCCAAGACGGCAGCAGTGAAGCCAAGGCGATCGGGAGGACGAAGGGTGCTGCGGTCATGAAGAGAATAGCGAGGAGGAGACTTAGGATGAGGTCCAAGGACGGACGGAGAAGAGTCAAGTGGTGGCGCGGACGACAAGTGTAGTAGTGAGTGATCTCACAGGAAGGACGCAACGATGATGGTGGAGGAGGGACTGGTGGTGAAGGTGGAGAAGTAGGTGGTGGTAATGGTGGAGGCGGAGTAAAAGATACCTGAGGTGGTGAAGAGGATGGAGACGACAGCGGAAGATACCACTCAGGTAAAGTGAGGAATGAGAGGGACTCAGTGGTACCAGAAGAACCGGAAGGGGAACGAGGATAGTAAGGCCGGGACTCATCGAAGGTGACATCCCGAGAAATCCTCATCCGACGAGCAACAGGGTCATAGCAGCGATAACCCTTATGTTCCGTACTGTACCCAAGGAAAACACACTCAACAGACTGAGCAGTGAGTTTGGTGCGCTCACGAGGTGGAAGTAGGACGTAATAGACACACCCAAAACAACGAAGATGGCTATAGGAAGGAGGGGTGCCGAAAAGACGCTCATAGGGAGTGCAACCCCGAAGAGAAGTAGAGGGTTGGCGATTTATAAGAAAAACAGCTGTAGAAACCGCCTCAGCCCAAAAATGAGGAGCAAGCATAGAAGAGATCAAGAGAGCACGAGCAGTCTCAAGAGTGTGGCGATACTTGCGCTCGGCAACACCATTTTGAGCATGAGCACCAGGACATGAAAATTGGGCAAGAGTACCCTGCTCAGCAAGGTAGGAACGATGAGCAGTGGAGATGTACTCACCAGCAGAATCCGCACGAAAAACTCGAATGAGAGAGTTGAACTGGGTACGGATCATGGTGGCAAATTACTGGTAAATAGAAAGAAATTGACCACGAGAAGACATCAAATAAATCCAAGTAAATCTCGAATAGTCATCAATGAAAATAACATAATATGATTGACCTCCTTTTGAAACAAAAGGTGCAGGACCCCATACATCAGAGTGAACAAGATCAAAAGGTTTCTGGGACTTAGACTCACTAGAAGGGTAGGGGAGTTGCAACTGTTTGCCAAGTTTACAACCCATACAATGAAGAGTAGTGTCACCAGAAACAGGACCTAACACACCACTACCAACAAGAGTGGACAATCTAGAACCAAAGAGGTGGCCAAGACGTCGATGCCACTGCACAAAAAAAGTGGTAGACGAAGCAGCTGACACGGATGCTGGAGAACTGGGTGATGTGGGAGCCAAAACGGGTGAAAGAAGACGCACCCAATCAAGCTCCCAGAGGCGTTGAGAGTCCCGACACCTAGGCCCAGTTCCCACCAAAAGGCCCGTACGGAGATCCTGAACACAACAAGAATCAGACTCAAGGATTATGCGACAGCCATGATCAGTGATTTGACCCGCAGACAAGAGTTGCATAGTGAGCTTGGGAACATGCGAAATAGTAGGAACATTAAACGAAGAGGTCGAAAGAACCTCTCCCAGCAACAGGAAGAGAAGTGCCATCTGCGGTGCGAATAGAAATAGGTGGATCGGGGGAAGATAGAGAGGACAAGTGTGTTGCATGAGGTGTCATATGAAAAGAGGCACCAGAGTCGAGGAACCATGGGGATGATATACCTGATGGAGGAGCGGAACTAGAAGCCTGAGCTGTAGTCCCGTGACCGGAGGCTTGAGCTACAGTAGTGAGGCGACGAAACAGGGCAAGAACCTCCTGCTCCGCTGCAGACACGGAACGAGTGCTCTGTGAAGTAGAGGAACCACCAGAGCCCTGAAAAGAGCGTCTGCCACGACGCCCTGATCGGTCGCGCTGCTTCTTACGACAATCCTTCTCCTCATGGCCATAGAGCTTGCAGTAGCCACACTGAACACCAGAAGGTGCCCCCGTCACCACAGGAGAGGGCTGAGACGGAGGCGGGGAGACCTGGGGAGGTGTGGCTGCTAGGACGGAGGGCTGCGGCGGAGCACAAGTCACACCCCCAGCTCGAAGACGTGTCTCCTCAGCTCGTAACTCAGGCATCGCCTCTGAGAGCGATGGGCGTGGACGACGAGTCAACAACTGTGCTCGAACGGTCTCAAACTCGGGACGAAGCCGAGAGAGAAACATGTGAAGGCGAAGAATGTCTCTCTGGTCCCGATGACGATCACAGCACCGACAAGTACCACCACCGCAGAACTCAGCACCCAAACTGTCCAGGCGATGCCAAACAGCTGTCATCTGACGGTGGAAGGCCTCAACTGTGGAGTCAAGCTGACAAAGCGACTGAGCCTCCTCAACAACAGCAAGGTACATCGCTTCGTTACGAATCTCGTAACTGCGACGGAGGTGATCCCACATAAGGTGTGAAGTGGCAAGACCTCTAAGGGATAACGAGAGATCGACCTCCATGCTCGCAAGTAAGATAGCCTTAGCAAATTTTTCCTCGCGCAGCCAAGTCTCATAGACACCGAGATCAGACTGGTAGCTCTCCATCTCAGTCTCAAATGCCTCAAGTAAGGCATTCTTGGCATCATCATCAGCATCTGGAGGGTATGTGGGCGACGTGGGAAGAAGAGGATGGGGAGGACAGATCCGCTCACCCGTGAGGTAGCCCCACAGCAGCTGCCCATCCATGTGGACCTCCATATGGAAAACAAAATCACCCCAATTGGTGCCATTGAAAATGACGAGACACCGAGGGACCAGAACAACGCCAGGGCGTCCCCGGGCGACGCCATGGAGGAGAGAACGAGCCTCTCTTCTTCTTCTTCTTCTTCTTCTTCTTCTTCTTCTTCTTTCTTTCTTTTTTTTTGTTAAAAGAATGAGAGGAGAGGAGGGCCGGCTGACTCACTGGACCGACACACGGACGACACGGGCGTGAGTGAGCGACTCGACAGGGGCGGACGAAAGGAGCCGCGAGGCCGCAAGGGGCGCACGGGAGAGAGTCGTCCGGCGCGCAGGGCCGCTCGGGAGGGCAGCGGGAGTGGTCTGCGGGCCGGCGCGCAGTCGTCTTCTTCGTCGGCCGGCGCGGCGCAGCGGCGAGGGACGCGACAGCTCCAGGTGCGCCGATGGGGGCAGCTCCGGGCATGCCTGCGGGGAAGCCCACGGGGCGCGGCTTCGGGGGCCTTCCGCGCCCGCGCTTAGCGGGCGGCTGCGGCAGAGACAGAGGCTCCGGCGCCTCCTCCCCGTCGGCGGGCCGGAGCGCAGGGGCGCGCGAACGTGCGGCGCGGGTTCGCGACGGCTTGCACGGATCGGTGGGATTGGTATGAGGTAAGAAAAGCTAGCTCTCTGATACCATGTTAGAAGATGACCGACCAGCTCTATTGCAAGGCCCAAGAGGGCAAGTATATCAATGTACATATGCAAAGAAGCCCTCCAAGTAGAGGGAAAACATATACACCTCCTATACATCTAACACCTTGCAGAGTATGACCGCTTATGCCAGTCTGTGATGGTATTTAGTTGTTATTTCATTATTCCATATAGCTATCTTTATGATAATATATATACGTACACCAAGATATAATCATGTACTTCTACCATTTTCTACACATGATGTACCATGACCAAATGATTCAATAAAAGTAGACAAGATGGATACATCGATTAAACCAAATTACCCAACTGGAGAAGATAGGGTAAACAAACTAACAGGTAATGCTATTGCTAATAGGTGGCAAATGGCAATATAAAAAAAAGTACCTCTCTTGCCCCTGATCGAGCAATATTCTCTGATCCTGCCAAGTCTACAAGGTTCAACCTCCCATACTTCATGAGCTCCTCATTTCCTACCGTTGTTTCTTTGACATGGATGTTTATAGAAAAAACAGCATGTGATCGGCTGCAAGAACAGAATGCAGAGTGCTTAGCCCCCGACAGCTGTACCAAAATAAGAAAGAAACGGAATGATCAAGAACCTGCTTTGCTTATTTAGTGCAGTGTCAGCAGTGCGTCTCCTAGCTGACCCGTGTTCCAGAAGTCTGTATATTTCACTAGGACTGTAGACAACAATCTCTTCAAGTCCTCTTATGACGGCGCCACCTTTGCCATCTTCCATAAGAGTTATAGGCCTCTTTTGTCTACCTTCAGGGAATCTGCTTTGGCCCTCCAAAGATAATAGATCTGTTATATCTTCATTATAGAGCTCTAAGAAGGTTACCTTCATGCTATAATCAGCCTTCCGTGCTTCAAGCATATCAAATATATGGCGCACTGCTCTAGGGATGACACCAGCAGTATCTGGTAGTTCACTGACCTAACATATTAGGTAAGACAAATTGTTCAGCAGTTACAAGGAACTTCCTGTCTTCATCATAGATGATGTCCATATATTCAGGGTACCTTCAGTCTCATCTCTCCCTCCATGGTATATGTCTTTCCGGTTCCAGTCTGCCCAAAGGCGAAGACAGTGCAGTTATAGCCTTCGAGGACATCAGTCACTATTGGTGCAACAGCATGGTCATATATCGACCTTTGCTGAGATTTTGGTCCAAATACCTAGGACAAAACAACAACCACATATCCAAGAACAATGGTGGTAAGCAATATGAATCATAATACAGCATCTTTTAGAACCAGAAGTTAAATCTCTACAATCATATAGAAAAAGATAAACACGTGCACGCGCACACACACACAGGTCCAAAGAGGCTTTACCTTGTCGAAGGTAAACGTCTTGTCTAATTGCTTGAAGAGGCTGTGCAGAACTGTGACCTCCCTCTTCAGGTCATTACAAGAGATGGCGCTCTGCACATTCGCTCTCTGCTCCTCCTCACTCAGTGGCCTACAAGACAGACAAATGCGCCAGCAGTGGTAGCCACAGTCAGGCGCAATTACGCGATGGTAGCAAAAGGTTTTCTCATAGCAGCAATGAAGCACCGGGTACTCTTCAAGGTTGTCACTGACAGGCAGGGGCGGGCCCACATGTATTCAATGGTATTCAATTGAATACCCAAATTTTTTGGCAAAAAATTTCATATATATAATGTATATACAAGTCTATATATGAGAAAAAGAAAAATACAGTGAACTTCCTACCTGTACAATCAATTCAGCCCAATTTCTAATCGTTTTCGTTTCCCATCCGAGGCCTAGTGCTGCCCCGCGGCCCATTTTGTCTAGCTGAGGCCCACGGATGCACGCTCGGTGCTCCAGGTCGCCCTCCTGTCCCGCTGGCCGCTGCTCCCGCAATCGCACGGAGAAAGTTGAATCGACTCGGTTCGCGCGGCTTGTTCTGGCGAAAGAAACCCTTAGGGCCTCGGTTGATCGGTTCGTGCCCTCGTGCGGCGTGCGACGGCAAGGAGGCAGGAGGCGCGGCGCGGCAGCGTGCGAGTAGCAGCTAGCAGGCAGCAAGCAGGCCGGCCGCCGGCACCAGGCACCAGGCAGCAACCTCCGACCTGTAAGTTCAGATTCACTCCTCACGAAGTTTTAGGGATAGCAATTCGTCAATTTGTCCTCAAACTACTTAGTCTAGTCTCTTGTTTTAATTTTAGGTCTCAAGTATGAAAAGAAAATGATGAAAGCTTCACAAATTTGAGAGGTCTAGCAGAGTTGTCCATGATGCTTGTTAAAAAGGACAAGGTTGATATGTTCAACATTGTTTACAAACATCTCTGAAGGCAGAATGCCAATCTGACTTAGATTATGTTTACACAGGGATTACAAATATATAGAGCCTTAGCCTGGGAAGGCCAGGGGCTAAGCCCACATAGGGTGGCGCATAGCAGAGTAATTAGGAGTAACTAACACAATAACCAAGGAGACACTATGGTAATCTAACACCCCCCCGCAGTCGGAACGTCGCTAGAGCGGACATTCAGACTGGAACGAAATTCTTGAAACACAGAAGAAGGAAGACCCTTGGTGAAGACATCAGCGAACTGGGAGGTGGTGGGCACATGAAGCACACGGACAGCACCAATGGCAACGCGTTCTCGGACGAAATGGAGGTCGATTTCCACATGCTTGGTGCGCTGATGTTGTACAGGGTTGGTGGAGAGGTAGACGGCGCTGACGTTGTCGCAGTAGACGATGCAGGCGGAGTCGAGTGGGTGGTGTAGTTCCTGGAGAAGCTGCCGCAACCAGGAAGCTTCAGCGACGCCGTTGGCGACAGCATGGTACTCTGCCTCAGCGCTAGAGCGAGAGACAGTGGGCTGTCGTTTAGAAGACCAGGAGACAAGGCAACCAGAGGTGGATCGGTGAGTGTCCGGGCAGCCAGCCCAGTCAGCATCAGTGTAGACGACGAGCTGTGTCGGAGAAGTCCGAGGAATAATGAGACCATGATCAAGAGTACCCTGGAGATAGCGGAGGATCCGTTTGGCAGCAACAAAGTGAACCTCCCGAGGATCGTGCATGTGAAGGCAAACTTGCTGGACGGCATAAGCAATGTCGGGCCGGGTGTAGGTCAAGTACTGAAGAGCTCCCACAAGGCTACGGTAGGCTGTGGGATCAGCAACAGGAGGGCCATCATCAGCAGAAGCCTTGGTGCAGGTATCAACAGGGGTGGAGCATGGTTTGCAGTCACTCATGCCATGGCGAGCCAGGATGTCCAGAGCATATTGGTGCTGGGAGAGAAATAAAGTGTCAACCCGTCGTTGGACTGCCATGCCAAGGAAGTGGTGAAGTGGGCCAAGATCCTTCATGGCGAATTCCTTCATCAGAGCATCAATGACCTGGCGAAGGAGCTGCTGGGAGGAGGCAGTGAGCACAATGTCGTCCACATAGAGCAGCAAATAAATGGTCTCTGTACCGCGATGGTAAACAAAGAGAGATGTATCTGATCTTGCTTCAGTGAAACCCAGGGAGAGCAGGAATGAAGAAAAACGGCTGTACCATGCACGGGGGGCTTGCTTCAAGCCATAGAGAGATTTGTTGAGCCTGCAGACGTGCTGAGGAAGAGCTGAGTTGGCGAACCCTGTTGGCTGAGAGCAGTACACTGTTTCTGAAAGAGTCCCATGGAGAAAAGCATTTTTGACGTCTAGTTGATGAATTGGCCAATCCCGGGAATGAGCCAAAGTGAGGACTGTGCGAACAGTTGCAGGTTTGACAACAGGGCTGAATGTTTCATCGTAGTCAATACCGGGACGCTGTGTAAAGCCGCGAAGAACCCAACGAGCCTTGTATCTGTCCAGCGAGCCATCGGCGTGAAATTTATGTTTGAAAATCCACTTGCCTGTGACCACGTTGGCCTTGTCGGGGCGAGGAACAAGGTTCCAAGTGTGATTTTCCATGAGAGCAGCATATTCATCTTCCATGGTGCGACGCCAGTGAGGATCAGCAAGGGCGTCGCGGCAAGACCGGGGAATCGGGGACAGAGCCTCGGCGTGGAGATGGAGGCGCGGCTGTATGTATCCAGACTTCCCACGGGTCATCATGCCATGAGTATTGTCGACCGGTGGGATGGGGACAGCACCAACAGGACGTGGAGGATCAGCTTTGATGAACCGTGGCGGAGATGGGATGATGTTGGAGCGGCGAGGAGGAGCGGCAGCTGGTGGTGGTGTCGGCGGTGAAGGAGGAGCAGCTGGTGAAGGGCGCCGGGAGTAGACGTTGTTGAAACGGGAAGCAGGCGGAGCCACAGGGGGCGCCGGGGCTGCTGCCAGAGGCGGCACAGGGGGTGCTGCTGGGGCCGGGGCAGCTGCCAGAGGCAGCACAGGGGGTGCTGCTGGGGCCGACAGGAGCACCTGGGAGGGCGCTGAAGGCACCGTTCGTGGCTATTGTGCCATGGGCGGTGCGTGCCGAGGCGCGGAGAAGCCTGGTGGAGGAGGCCGGGACGCTAGCCCAGTCGGGCTGAGGGGCCACAGCACCGACGAGGTGTCGTTAGGCAACTCGGACGCAGCCTGCGGCACGGTCTGCAGAGGGGCGTCGAGAGGCCGCACAGATGTACCTGCAGAAGGTGAAAGAGCTGGTAGAGGCTCATCATTAGTTAGAAAATCAAGCTCTTTGGGAGGTGAGGTCCGGTGTCCAGAGAAAGGAAAAGTCGTCTCGTCGAAGATGACATGACGAGAGATGATGACACGGTTGGAGGTGAGGTCGAGACACCGGTAGCCTTTGTGATCGGGGGAGTAGCCGATGAAGACACACAAAGTGGAGCGTGGGGCAAGTTTGTGGGGGGTGGTGGCAGTGAGGTTGGGATAGCAGGTGCACCCAAAAACTCGAAGTTCATGGTAGGAGGGTGGAGTACCATGGAGTGCGAAGAAGGGAGTAGTCATGTTGAGGGTCTTGGTGGGAAGACGGTTAAGAACATATGTGGCAGTGGAAAGGGCGTCGGCCCAGTAGGAGGGGGGCATGGACGCTTGGAAGAGTAGCGTGCGGATGACATTGTTAGTGGTGCGGAGGGTGCGCTAAGCTTTGCCATTTTGCTGAGAGGTGTAGGGACATAACATGCGAAGAGAGACACCGTGAGAGAGGAAGAAGATGCGGGAGACAGAATTGTCAAACTCGCGACCGTTGTCACATTGGACAGATTTGATGGGGCACCCAAATTGAGTACGAACATACGCGAAGAAACTAGAAAGAGCGGAAAAGGTGTCAGACTTAAGGCGAAGTGGAAAGGTCCATAGAAAATGAGAAAAATCATCAAGGATAACTAAATAATATTTGAATCCAGATACACTGAGAACAGGCGATGTCCATAAATCACAATGTATCAGATCAAATGGTTTGGAAGCCCTCAACGAAGAACTAGTAAACGGAAGACGCACATGACGTCCTAGCTGACAGGCATGGCATAAATGGTCGTCAGCAGGCTGACTACAGGCGATCGAAGAAGAGTGAGTGAGGCGTTGAAGAGCTTCCTTGCCGGGGTGACCAAGACGGCGGTGCCAGATGGACGATGAAGGAGTGGCGACAAGAGTGCAGGGAGCAGAAGGCGTCGATGGTAGCTGCAATGTGTAGAGGGGCCCAGAGCTGTTACATCGAAGGAGGACGTTCCTGGTACGAAGATCCTTCACAGAAATGCCAGAAGGGTCAAACTCAATAGAAACATGATGATCAGTAGTGAATTGGCGAACTGATAAAAGGTTTTAATAATGCCAGGAGCAAGAAGAATATTGTTAAGGCGAAAGGACCGGGAATGATCGAGTAGCCAGTGCCAACAACAGGGAGAGTGGCACCGTTACCCACCACGATGGAGGAGGGAAAGGGGGAAGAGGATGTGCAGGTAACAATACCAGGGTTGGAGGCGATGTGGGAGGAGGCGCCGGAGTCAAAAACCCAGTCCGTGCTGTTCGGCGGAGTGGGTGGAGTGAGCGAGACAGTGCTGAAAGCCTGGGCGAGGGAATGAGGATCCCAGGGAGACCACGCTGGAGGTGGCGCATGAGGAGTAGGTAGCAGCGCCGGTGAGTAGAGGCCCGGCCCTGGTGGAGGTGCCAGGTAGCCAGGGGAAGGCAACCAGCCATCATGGCGTGCTGCTGAGGAGGAGGGACACCGGCGCGTGCTGGTGGAGTGCGAGGACCACCAGGCGTGGGGCCGGGCCACATGTGAATGGATCCGGATCACGGGTTGTAGAGGGACGGCTACTGGGGGCCGCCTTGGTTGCCCTGGTTGCGCTCGCCGCGGCGACGCCGGCCACGGCCACTGCCTGAAGAGCCCCTACCGGTAGGGAGCACGCCCTGAGGATGAGGGGGGCGCGGAGAGGCAGAACTGGGTGTCGACGCAGTGGAGGGCAGCCTGCTTGATGAGGAGGCGAAAAGGGCAGAAGGAGCCGCTGAGGGCTGCACCATGTTGAGCTCAGCGAGACGAAGATCAGTGCGGACGTCCGCAAACGGAGGGAACGGCTTCTACCGAGTGATGAGTTGAGCCATGAACTGGAACCGCTCATTGAGGCCCCGTAGGACGTTCAGCACCAGTGTGCGGTCGTTGAGGGGTTCACCAAGATCAGCGAGGGCGTCAGCCATGCCCTTCATCTTGCGGCAGTAGTCATCAACGGAGAGATCGCCTTGAGAGAGGTTGCGGAATTCAGCATCAAGGAGCAAAGCCCGGGACTCACGGTTCCCCAGGAATTGCCGCTCAACCCCGAGCCAAGCCACCCGAGCAGTGACACCGTCGTGCTCATGGATGACGTCGAGGAGGTCGGTGGAGATGCTGTTGAAGATCCAGGAGACGACCACGCAGTCCATGCGGTACCAGACCGGATCGGTGGGGCGGGAATCGTCGCTGAGGACATGGTCCTTTAGGGAGTACCGACCAAGAGCAAGGAGAAGGTAGCCGCGCCACTTGGAGTAGTGGGGGGACTTGAGGTCGAGGACGATGGGGACCAGATACTTGATGTTCTGGACGGCGCAGGCCTGGCTGTGCAGGTGCGCAATAGCAGCAGCCTCAGAGGAGACAGAGTGCTCGTCGTCGTCGTGGGCTTCATCGTCGTGGATGGCCTCCAGACGAAGTCGCTCCCGGATGGCAGCCGCTTGCGCCTCCAGGGCGTCGGCCTGTGCGCGCTCCTTGGACAGGGCGTCGGCAGCAACACGAACACGCTCCTGGGCGGCGGCGGCGGACTTGAGAAGGTCCGCCTCCTTCTGGAGCTGGACGGCGCGCTCGGTGTTGGCCGCTCAAGTGGCGGTGGCTTCTTCCTCGAGCCGCGGGCGACCGCGGTGGCATCATCGCGCAGCAGGGCCGCGTTGGCGGCAGTAGCAGCGGCTGCGGCAGCCGAGGCGCCGGTGCTGGAATCGCCGGTGAGAGGAGGCGGTGCGGCGGCTGAAGAGGCCATGGGCGCGAGCAGAAGCAGAGGAGAGGAAGGGGCGGAAGCAGCGTGCGGAAGCAGAGGAGAGGAAGGGGCGGAAGCAGAGGAGAGGTGGGCGGGAAAGGAAGGGTCGGCACAGGACCCGAATTAGGCGTCTGATACCATGAAGGCAGAATGCCAATCTGACTTAGATTATGTTTACACAGGTGAAAGGTCCTTGTTTGGTTTTGGTAATTAAGTGACAACTTAGGTGGACTAATTGTGTTTATGTGAGATACACAGGTGATTAGTCCACAGGTACATGTGTGTGAGCAACATATGCCATGAAGGTGAAAATGGCTTGGAGATGTTGCAAAGCTCACACATGTGATGACGAAGGAGCTTAAATGCACATGAGACATGACATTGAGTCATGTGATCAAGGTGGAGAAGATCAAAACAAGACTTGGCTTGATGGACCGGTTGCAAGCGTGAAGGGCAAGTCAAAGGCTTTGGAGTGATGGACCGCGTGGCGGTGAAGCTTGAGCAAGACTTGGCGCCGATGGACGATGGCAACGGCGAAGAGCAAGTAGAGTCAAGATCGATGAACCAATATGATCATGTGATGATATGGAGTGGATCATATCATTGTTGATCGTGTTGGTGCATGTGTTGCATCGACATTGGAGGAGATGAAATGGAATGCGGAAGGCAAAGGTATAACCTAGGGCATTTCATTTCACCGGTCATAGGTGTGTAGAGAAGTTTATGACCGGGTTTAGGATAGATGGCCGTACTATCAAGAGGGGCAAACTTGTTTGCATATCGGTCATCTAGTGCCACTCGAGTGATCTAACTTTGCATTGTCGCTAGGATCGAGTGGCGTGGCAAGTTGAGTGGCTAATATCCTTTGGGAAATGATTGAGAAAAGCTAACACACATACACATGGTGGTGTACACTTGGTGGTGTTGGCACATTTACAAAGGAGGTGGTGTTTGTAGGGGTGAGATGGGTTTGGCGCTTTCGGGAAAATGGAATGTCTATTTTCTATTGCGCCGGATGCAAATTCTTGTGGTTAGCACACTTGAGCAAGGGTGAAGAGAATGGAGAAGATGCTGCCGTCGGTCAACTGACCGGACGCTGGATCTGAATGCACCGGACGCTGAAAGGCTGCGTCCGGTCAGGCTGACGTACGGTGACGCAGTAGCTGGAGTGTGACCGGACGCTGGCTGCGTCCGATCGCGTTCGACCGGACGCGTCCGGTCATGCTCGGGAGCTTACTGGAAACGACCGGACGCTGAGGGTCCAGCGTCCGGTCAGTTATAGCTGCTGCGTCCGGTCAGGTCAAGTGACCGTTGGAATCGGGACACGTGGTCGTCTGCGAGCGACCGGACGCTGAGGTCCAGCGTCCGGTCAACACGACCGGAGCGTCCGGTCAACACGACCGGAGCGTCCGGTCGGCCCGACCGTTGCCCAGTGAAGGGGTAACGGCTAGTTTAGCCCTTGGGGCTATAAATAGAAGTGGCCCTCGGCCATGGCTAGTGTTGAGCACCTCAAGGGACTTAGTGTCCATGCTTGTGAGTGCTTGGGAGCCCTCCATCACACATATACTTGATAGTGATCATTCGATTGTGTGAGTGAGCGATTCTAGTGCGATTGCATCGTGAGGTTGCATCGAGTGGCACTAGGTGATCGAGTTGCAAGCCGGTGGTGCTTGTTACTCTTGGAGGTTGCCACCTCCTAGACGGCTTGGTGGTGGTCTCCGTCGAAGCGCGCAAGAAGCTTGTGCGGCGCTCCGGAGAAGTGCTTGTGAGGGGCATTGTGCTCGCCCCGCGGGAGCCGCGAAGAGCAACTCTAGTAAAGCGTGTCATTGAGCTACCCTCACTCAAGGGGTAGGTTCTTGCGGCGCCCGACGTGCGGGCTTAGCGGGTGATGCTAATTAGCCGCCGAACCACCAAGTGAGCGGTCGACACAACGGGGACTAGCGTGTTGGCAAACACGTGAACCTCGGGAGAAAAATCATCGTGTCAACCTTGTTCTTGCCGTTGGTTTGCATCCCCATTACACAAGCTTGCCATTACTTTTATACATATTAAGCTTGTGTAGTTGCTCTTGTAATTAGATAGCTTGTGTAGCTTGCTAATTATCTTCTTGCTTGTGTAGCATAGAAGTAGCTCCCTTGCGTGGCTAATTTGGTTTTAGTAACCTTGTTAGTCACATTGCTTAGTTTGTGTAACTAAGTATTTGCGCTCTCTAATTAGGCATTGGTTGCCTTGTTATTGAGCATTGCTAGTGAGCTTAGTTAGCTTTGTGCTTTTGCTTACTAGCATGTGTAGGAGCTCCCTTGTTGCTTAAAGTACTAGTGGCATAGGTTTATGTGACCTTACTCCTAGAATTGTTTAGGAGAGCTCTAACTAGCCCGGCACCTTTGTTGCATAATTGTTATCTTTGCAAGGTGCTAGTGAACATATATAGTGGGGTGTAGTCTTGGCTAGACCGTTAGTTTAAATTCCGCATTTGTATCGGTTAGCCGACGCGATTAAGTTTTAGAAAAGACTATTCACCCCCCCTCTAGTCGCCATCTCGACCCTTCAACAGGGATTACAAATATATAGAGCCTTAGCCTGGGAAGGCCAGGGGCTAAGCCCACATAGGGTGGCGCATAGCAGAGTAATTAGGAGTAACTAACACAATAACCAAGGAGACACTATGGTAATCTAACATTCTCAAATTGGTGCTAGTTCTCCCAGTTGCAACAGCCGGTGTTGAAAGTATCTTTTCTACCATGAACTATATCAAAAAGCAAGCTGAGATATAAGATGGGGCAAGATTACTTGAATGATGGCTTGGTTACATTCATTGAAAGGGAATTCTTCTTGCAAGCAAAGGATGAACATCATCAACCGTTTTCAAAGCATGAAGGATCGGAAAGTTGTCTTGTAATTTGTAAGTTTTATTGTCATTTGGTTGTCAATTCTATATGTTGCCATTCCATATGTTGCCACTTTGCTATGTTGAACTATTGGTACCTATTTATGTTAAACAATTTCAATTTATGCTCAGATTCTTGAATATGGAAATTCTGCTCAATTCTTAAACTATATATTATGCAGTTTTAACTATATGGCATTATACATGCCGAATATTAGCCATTTGGTTGCAAAAAAAATAGTACCCATGTATAGTTTGAATACCCAGCCCTCAAATCCTGGGCCTGCCGCTGCTGACAGGATCCCAATCCGTATTGTAGAATCTTACGATACTATGATCCTACCAAACAAAATGATATCAATTCCACCATGTATCCTAAATCCTAAATTTAATAGTATATCAATAGAAACTGAAGCCTCCTTACGATCCTACATCGAATTTCATTGTATCCCGATGCTACAATCCTAATTTTTTTTTAAATGATTCAGTTGTGATGAAATATTATTTAAAATTGGATTCTTGCCAGTGTACACGTTGGGCTTCACAAATTTGCCACAGAACCACAATTCATAGACTCATATGGACAGTGTCGGGGCCAGAAATTTTTAGGAGACAGACAATTCTCACCTGCACCGGAGCACGACTTGAACGTTCACCTCCCGATCCCTCTCGCATCCATCCCCGCTTCCACCGTTGCCGGCAACAGCGCCGACGCCGCTACGGAGAGCAGCGCTTTGGGACACTCCATCCGCCCACCTCATCTCAAGGTGCCGCCGCTCCGGCCGCGGCGTGAGGAATGGCATCGGCGCCGGGCCGACCCACGACCTCCTGCTGGGGTTCGGCGTCTGCGCCATGCCGCCGGCGACACCCGCGACGCTCTGATCCGAGGAGTGATTTGAGGGAAATCGCGAGGTTCTGGGGCGGATTCGCCGCTCCTCGGAAGGGGGTGGATTGGGGAAAGCGGAGCAGGGAGGCCGAGATGATTTTCCGTTGAGGAGAAATTTGAATTAAGCAGTGGTGTGGGGAGCGTAGACCGTAGAGTGAGAGCCTGGCGTGTGGGTGACTGCGTCCATGGGCCATGTATGTGTTGGACCGTCATGGGACTAACCCTAACTTAATTTGAGGCCCACTTATAAAAAAACTTAATTTGAGGCCCAGTTCTGAAGGTTCTTTCGCCGAACAAATATAGCCCAAACTCGAAAGTCAGGTCAGACTCGGATCGTTAAGTTGAGTTTGGTTATTCCTTTCTCTTCTTATTATATATAAAAAAGTGGTTTAACTTGTCATGATTGCAAAAAGGTACGATCATGTCAAAAGGGACTTTATCAATGGCAAAATAAATTATCAACAGCCCAACACGGGGAGTTTGCAATTGGTAAAAAAAAACAGTGGTTTGCAAGAATTTTTTTTCGGAGCTATCGAAATGTCAACGACAGCACGATTTCACTTGCCAGCAGAGATGGGCATGCGCGCATGCGTCTCGACACCCGCTTCTACTGCTTCAGTCGCTGTCGATGAACCAGACAATTCTATGATACGTGCTGATGCTGCTTGCAGTTTGAACTCGCACAAACTAGCATTGTTGACTTTGCACAGCACGTTGGTTCTGAATAATGCCGCTTAAACTAGCCTCCTACTGGATTGCGGTGCTACTAGGTCCAACCAAATGAAGCTTAGCTACACCTGGAGTAGTTGATGTCAGTTGCATTTCTTTTAATTAGGCTTGTTATATGCACTCTCTACTTCGTTCTAGGGGAAGGGAGCATGTTTGACTTGGGAAGCAGCAGTTGTTTACTCGGCTGGATCAGCTGACTTCGATGTAGCTTGGGTCTAGAAGGTCAACAGGAATATTGTCTTGTGTTCCTCAAGGCCCAGTTAACCGATGACAGAGGGGGGACTGATGATAATGAAGATTTAATAATAAACATATATAAGTTGTTCTGACGTCCTGCATGCGTCATGATGAAAAATGTTGCCTAAAAAATAAAAGCGCAAGAATTCTGTTAGATGGTGAGATAGCTTCAGATTGGCGTAGCAGTTAGCAAGCTGACCTGACTTGGAAAATGGTAGCTAGATCGGTGAGACACGTCGATCATGGAATGAATATATTCAGAACTCGTGAGATGAAAACGAAGAGATATCATTCAGTTCAAGGACTGTCAGATAGAGACTCTCCTCATCAATCAACAACGTCTCTCAGGCTGCTGCAGCTTTTGGCGAAAGCTAAGGCGACCATCCTTTCGTGCGTCCAGCACCGACCAGCCGTGGTGAAAATGAACAGCTTAACGGCAGCCGCAGCCCGCAGCTGTACGGCGTCGTCTGGCTGCTATGATTACGAAGCAGTCACGAAAAAGCTAACCGCAGCCGCCGCCCGTCGCTTCGTATCGTCAGCACCGCCCGTAGTAGCGTACGTGCCGTCAGTCCGTCACTACTTTACATCCTGATGAATTCCTGATCCTGCAAGCAAGCGAGAGGTTCAGAGATGTTCAGATGGATGACCCAGAGCCGCAGTGAAACCGTCGTCGTCGTTAATTAGTTGTCGATCTCGGCATGGATGCATGAATCCGCCATTAGCAGCCTCTTGTTCCGTAGATGTGCGGTTTGATCGCGAGCCCCTATGGAAACCGCATAGATCCTTCTGTAGTTCTGTCCTCCCAACAATCCAGCTGGTGACGATAGATCCATCTATTGTGTGAATTTGATCATTTAGAAAGAAAGAATTCGCCATCCAATAACAGTTGACTTGAACTTATCTCTTGGTCCAAGCAAGCTTGTGCCGTTGGAGGAGGTTTTGAGCGTGTGCAGACCGCAGCATGACGAGCTTGATCACGGCTGCGCGCGGGCGTAGCGCTGGGTTCAGTGCATGTGGTCAACTGGTCATGCAGCAAGAGCCAACGGGGTGGCTGATACATAAATCGACAGCTGTTTTAGATAAGTCAGCTGATAAGTTCAAGTCAACAGGGCCAGCAGGTCTGCGTAGTTACAAGCAGAAGCTGCTAGTGCGACCCCTACGTTTGTCTCAATCCTCATCAAATGGATTGTTTCGCTTTCGCACTCTCAGAAGTCAGAAGTAAAACGTTTTACACCAATCTATTACCACACTCGCAAGAAAAAGAAAATATATGTGGTTCTCATTATCATACCTTCTTTCGCAGACATCTATCTGTTTCGATGGTGTACTAGCTTTCTCGGACCTAGAGATATATGTCGATATCATTTTAGCCAGAGAGCATTGCATGCATGAAAATCAATCATGCATGTATAAGAGGGTTTATTTGAAATGCACAGGATGTGGGGGTTTTATTCAAAAGAAATTTGTCAAACACTAGAGTCATTTTTGGCATCTTTTACATATGAAACCTGCACCCAAACCGTGGCTAGCCAGCGTGCCATGTCACGGGCTTTTCGCGGCCGTTCGATCAGGCGCGCGGACGGCCCAGATCGGGTGATCCGCGGTCATTTTACGAAAAAACCTTCTATTTTTCGAAAATCAACCCGCGCTCCAGAGGCCCTCTCAGAATATTTTGCAAAAAACACCTTAGATTATTTTCAAATCAACCCGCAGTCCAGAACGGATGGACTCCAGTTTTTTTGCAAAAAAGACCTTCACTTCATTGAAAATCAACCTGCACTCCAGAGACACTCTCAGCAATTTTTGCGAAAACCTCCTCAGATTTTTCTCAAATCAAAATACAAGCAACCTTTAATTATATCTCTTTTTAAAAAAAATAAATTAGCTAAAACTTTAAAATTACATAGTAAATCACAGAAAAATTGTAAATTAGAAAATCAAGTTGATCTAAAATCCTAACGAGTAGAACTATGCAGTGCATCCATAATATCACATATTTTAGTAAGGATTTTTTCATATAAACTTTTACCTATGTTTTTAAGAGGCAAATAAAATTATACCTTCATGATGATAAAGTCTCGAAAATACATAAAAATCATAAAATAAATAAAAAATTACTGAGTTTCTCATTACTATACCTATATTCTTATTGCCACTTGACTAATCGAAAGAGAAGGCGCCCACGCCCGCGCCCGTGTTTCTAGTATTCCTCTAATCCCAACTGCCTTCTCGGTCAGGTCAGCAGCTCGGCCTTAGCACACAGAAGAGTTAGAGGCATCTGTTAGAAACGCGTCATGGCGTGCCGCGTGCGTACTCAAGACTTGCTCTATCTTACAGTGCTGTTATCGCTGTCCACACGCCGCATTCAGTACTTCTGTAGAAAGTCGTCTGAATCTATAGCCTCATCAAGTGGTTGTTCTGAATGCATGCTGTTGCAGTCGAGGACTGAATCTTTAGTCTTCAGCTTCTATCAATAATTTTATTATACCTCTCGTACAGAGAATACGCGTATGCGTGGTGTGGATGAGCACCGCGCATGTAGCTATGTACATACTGTAAAATAATCTGCTGCTCTCTCATCTCTGTACGCGCGGTAAGCCTCTGCTACTACACTGTAGCCTCGGTAGGACTAGACGCCGAAAGGCTCCTTTGCCACACTGTAGCCACATCAGGGGCAGACGCCAAAGTCAATTCTGCTATCACATCTAGTCATTGTAGAAGCATGGTAGCCTGGCATGTCTGTGCACTACGATTAAATGGGTAGAGTTGTATATATAGCTTCCCACTGTAATTCAATAAAGTGAGAGAGTTCAGTTTTGCCATCTCCTCTGCAGAGCTCCGACCAACGCTGGTGCTTGTCGTGTGTGTGTGGGCGCTCTGTTCTTCCTTCCTCTTCTACCTTCAGCCGTAGTGTGTGTGGTCGGCAACAACGGTGAGCGGTCGACTCACCCGTGTGGGAGATCTTGGGACCAACAACTGGTATCAACGTTGTACAAGCGTCGTCGCCGGACTAACCGCTGGCGATGACGGACGATTTGAAGATGGACGACAGCAGCGGCGCTACTATGGCTGCCCAGCCACGACAGGAGGTCGTCGTGCGCGCGGGACGGGAGGTCAGCGACACCAGTTGGTCGATGCTGACTCGCACCAACTATGACGAGTGGGCGATGACCATGAAGGTCAAGCTCAGAGTCCGACGTCTCTGGAATGCCATTGATAAGGGCATCGACAACGAAGAAGACGACATGTCGAAGTTGGAGGCCATCCTCGCTGCTGTGCTAGCGGAGTACAGAGAGCCGTTGGGGGCAAAGAACTCTGCTAAGGAGGCATGGGAGGCCATTGTAGCGATACGCGTTGGCTCCGACCGCACAAAGAAGATAACGGCTCAGCTGCTGAAGTAGGAGTACGACACCCTCAAAGTCCAAGAATGGTGAGTCGGTAGAGGACTTCTCCCTCCACCTAGAGTCGCTCATCAGTACACTAAGGAGCCACAGCATCACCATCGACGAAGAAGAGACGGTCTCCAAGTACCTCCACTCCATGCCGATGAAGTACATCAACATCGCTCTCTCCATAGAGACGATGCTGGACTTATCCACCCTCACCATTGAGGATGTGACAGGCCGTCTGTGGACGGTGTACGAGCGTATGGAGCAGACCACAGCAACGACGGACAGTGGCAAGCTGCTACTGACAGAGGAGGAGTGGGCTGCCCGAATGAAGAAGTCCGGGGAAGCCTCCTTTAGCCGCGGTGGTGATGGCAAGCGTCACGGCAAGGCTTCTTCGGAGAAGAAGAAGAAGGTCGATCCCTACGCCTGCCGACGTTGTGGGAAGATAGGCCATTGGGCAAAGGAGTGCCCAAATCTCAAGCAAAAGAAGAAGGCTGAGGCTCATTTAACGCAGGTTGACTAGGATGATAAGGCCACTCTCCTGGTGACGATGTTCTGTGCACTGCACGACATTGAGGCCAAGGAGAAGGGAGAGGTGATGGCGGTGGAAGGGCACGGCAAGGCTCTGAAGGCTGTCAACCTTGACGAACCATGCGCCCAAGTCTACCTTGGACGTGTGGACGACGAACAGGAGCAGCAGTGATACCTGGACTCCAGCGCCAGCAACCACATGACGGGCTCCAAGAAAGCCTTCTCCGAGCTCGATGGTAACATGACCGGCACGGTGAAGTTCGGTGATGGCTCAAGGGTGGTGATCCGAGGGCGTGTCACCATCATCTTCAGGTGCCAGAACGGTGAGCACCGCACGCTGACAGATGTGTACTACATCCTGTAGTTACATTCGAGCATCATCAGCATTGGCCAACTAGATGAACATGGTAGCAAGGTACTGATCAAGGATGGTGTCCTCAGGATCAGGGATCGAGAACAAAGGCTTCTTGCCAAGGTAAAGAGGTCCTAGAACCGGCTGTACCTGCTCAACTTGAAGGTGGAGCAGCCAGTGTGCCTGGCAGCATGACACACTGAGGAGCCATGGCTGTGGCATGTCCGGTTCGGCCATCTC
Organism: Miscanthus floridulus; assembly: GCF_019320115.1. NCBI lineage: Eukaryota > Viridiplantae > Streptophyta > Magnoliopsida > Poales > Poaceae > Miscanthus > Miscanthus floridulus. The sequence goes on from NC_089580.1 coordinate 167,588,836, forward strand.
AGCTTCAACGCGCTCGGTCGGCTGGAGAAGATGGTCCGAGGGCTACCTCACATCAAACACGTAGGTGAGCTGTGTGATAGCTGCCTGGCCAGGAAGTAGAGGAGGCTGCCATTCCCAAATGTGGCCAGGTATTGTCGGGGACCTAGTACCAGGATATCCAATGAGGTGGACCTAATAACCATCAAACATTGACACTTTCGGTCAGACAAGAACACTACTGTGCTTCTTGCCTGAACGACGGAAGATTGGTTCTGCCTTGCCCGACCACAAAGGGCTAGGCTCCACCTCGCCCGATGGCTAAGGGCGGGCTCTGCCTCGCTTGATGTCCGAGGACGGGCTCCGCCTCACCCGACCCCCAAGGGCTAGGCTCTACCTCGCCAAATGGCTCAGGGTAGGCTCCGCCTTGCCCAACGTCTGAGGGCGGGCGGCCCGACTGAAAGGTCCTAATATGGCTAGAGGGGGGGTGAATAGCCTATTTAAAAATCTACAAATCAACTAGAGCAATTTGATTAGTATGACAAATAGCGTAATGCAAACTTGCTCTAGCTCTACAAGGGTTACAAGCCACCTATCCAACAATTCTAGTTGCAATGAATACTTAGGCACATAAACTTGCTATGTAATTACTCACTAAGAGCTCTCAACCTTGCTACTCTAAAGAGCTCAACTAGATGAATGTAAATAATAAAGCAAGCTCTCAATTCTAATTACACTAAAGAGCTTGTATCAACTAGTTTGCAAGAATGTAAATGAGTGAGTAGAGTGATTATACCGACGTGTAGGGGATGAACCAATTACAAGATGAATATATAGCCAATCACCGGGAGAATGCCAAAGAAGAGAGACAATCGATTTTCTCCCGAGGTTCACGTGCTTGCCAACACGCTACGTCCCCGTTGTGTCGACCAACACTTGGTGGTTCGGCGGCTAAGAGGTGTTTCACAAACCTCGTCCACACGATTGGACACCGCAAGAACCGACCCACAAGTGAGGTAACTCAATGACACGAGCAATTTACTAGAGTTACCTTTCGGCACTCCACCGGGGAAGGTACAACTCCCCTTACAATCACCGGAGACGGCCACGAACAATCACCAACTCATGCCGATCCTCCACCGCTGCTCCAACCGTCTAGGTGGTGGCAACCAAGAGAAACAAGCGAAATCCACAGCGCAACACGAATACCAAGTGCCTCTAGATGCAATCACTCAAGCAATGCACTTGGATTCTCTCCCAATCTCACAATGATGATGGATCAATGATGGAGATGAGTGGGAGGACTTTGGCTAAGCTCACAAGGATGCTATGTCAATGAAAATGTGCAAGAGTTATCCTTTGATCCGGCCATGGGGCTATAAATAGAGCCCCCATCAAATAGAGCCGTTATACCCCTTCACTGGGCAAAACGCGCTCTGACCGGACGCTCCGGTCATATTGACCGGACGCTGGCCCTCAGCGTCCGGTCGCCCGATGGACGCCACGCGTCCCCGGCTTCAAACGCTGTTCGTCAGATTTCAACGGCTACGAAGCTGACCGGACGCTCCGGTCAAAACTGACCGGACGCTGAAGCCCCAGCGTCCGGTCGTTTCCAGTAAGCTCCCTGAGGCATGTTTTTTCGACCGGACGCGTCCAGTCCACCTTGACCGGACATAGACCAGTGTCCGGTGCTCAACCCTAGCGACTGTGCCGTCTGACAGCTCGACCGGACATAGCCCTTCAGCGTCCGGTCGCTGAGTGACCCAGCGTCCGGTCAGTAGACCGACGCCAGCATCATTTCGATCAACTCCATTTCAACTCTAACTTCTTCACCCTTACTCAAATGTGCCAACCACCAAGAATTTTGCATCCGGCGCAATAGAAAATAGACATTTCATTTTCCCGAAAGCGCCGAATCGGGACCCAAACCCATCTCAACCCTGCAAACACCTTGTGCACATGTGTTAGCATACTTTCACAAATATTATCAAGGGTGTTAGCACTCCACTAGATCCTAAATGCATATGCAATGAGTTAGAGCATCTAGTGGCACTTTGATAACCGCATTCCGATACGAGTTTCACTCCTCTTAATAGTACGGCTATCTATCCTAAATGTGATCACACTCACTAAGTGTCTTGATCACTAAAACAAAATGGCTCCTACATTTTATACCTTTGCCTTGAGCCTTTTGTTTTTCTCTTTCTTCTTTTCCAAGTTCAAGCATTTGATCATCACCATGCTATCACCATTGTCATGATCTTCGCCATTGCTTCATCACTTGGAGAAGTGCTACCTATCTCATAATCATCTTGATAAACTAGGTTAGCACTTAGGGTTTCATCAATTAACCAAAACCAAACTAGAGCTTTCACCGACGGCTAAAGACTAGACTCCGCCTCGCCCGATGCTCGAGGGTGGGCTCTACCTCGTTTGACGACTGAGGGCTAGCTCCGCCTCGCCCGAAGACTGCACCCTGATCCTTTATAAAGACGAGCACAGGGTACGATGGGACATTCAAGTCGACCATAGTATCGAGGGCCATGCCTTGTACGCCTGTAGGAAGGCACCGCCAGGATACGATGGGACGGGCGCTTTAAGCCCTTTCCGACCTAACAGTGCCCAAACAGTGTTGTAGGTGCCAACTTTTGTCCCATAGTGTTGTAGGCACCCCCCATCAACCCTCGGACGTGGATACTAACACAAGCATGCGACAACCACTATGATCCAAGATAGAATTCACATCACCTACAGTGGCAGACGTAGGGTCACTTCCCCATCTACTCCCCAAAGGGTCATAGCTTGGCCCTCTAACACGCCGCACCATCCTCTGGTGTAGGATGGTACGCACCCACTTGCTAATAGAAGACAAGGCATGGCCCTATAAGGATCAGCGAACACGCCATCCCTGACATGGTCTGCCATGTTAGCAGGATAGGCACACAGGAAAAAGGAAGACCCGGCTCCTCCAAAGGACCTTCTCTACCTTTGTTTTTTTCTCTTTCTCCCATCTGTAACCCCTGCTCCCCCTTGGTCTATAAAAGGGAGGGCAGGGCACCCCACTAAGGGAACTGACTTTTGATGGATCAATTCAACATAACACACAGCCAAGCAGCAACCGAGCTCTCGGTGTCATTTTGACCTTTCCATCACAGACTTAGGACCCATCCCTCTCTCGACCATTTATACCCCCTACTACGAACCTTTTTCGGTATTAATAACATGAGCAATAGCAAACTAGACATAGGGACATTCTGCCCAAACCAGTATAAACCCTGTGTCCTTTAGTACACCATCCGAGTCTAACGCGCAACAATTATAAATTTACTAGCCGGTGTTTGTTCAAAACACCGACAGTTGGTGCGCCAGGTAGGGGCCTTTGTGCATTCCAAATCAAGCCTCGGATGGCTAGCCACGCAATCAACTGGGTACCGAGCACACACGTGCATTTTGGCGACCTGGACTTCATCGTCATGGTGGGAGAAGAGTTGGCATTGGCCCATGCCGCCATCTAGTCTCTCCCCTCCGTCAGCTTCAACTACGAGAAGCTTGAGTGCTAGCCTGATGTCTCCCCTAGACCCTAGCTATCTAGGGAGGACCCACGTCGCCTCACCCCCTCTCTGGAACACTCAGCATGAAGCACCTCGACGGTGCTTCCATTCGGTCTCCGCAACGCTGCGGCGACCGTTAGCCACCTTGTGGCACAGCGCATGATCCTATCCCCCACGAACAATGAGTTTGTGGGGATGATCGAAAGCATCATGGAATCCCTCCACGGCCTCCTCACGGAGGGACTAGGGTCAGACTCTGGCTCTGACTCTAGTAGGGAGAGCCATCACCCCTCTCGGGAATGTTTCATGGTGGTACCCCTAAGGGACACGTCGAGAGCGTCTCCGCAGATGATGCTACCCTGATAGGCAACCTCGGCAATGGAACCTAAGGGGGGATAGCGGCACCACCTCACGTAGGGGTGGAGCAGCTGAGATCCTAAAAGCAGGAGATAGACGAAGCCGGACAACAGCTTGTTCGGGAGTACGCGGAGGTCGATCGAGAGATCGAGCGCCGTGGAGACGGTGGGTGCGCACGCGCCGTGGCCTGTGACATGAACCAAAGGATCATCACCGACGATGAAACCCTTCCTCACTTCGCTCGGACAAGCCAGAACATCGTCGCTACAATGGCTTTGCTCCATGGCCTTCCAGAAACCGTAACGCCCGAGGATCATCGGGCCCACCACTAAATTCGCACGCTACTTGAGTGTGCGGCAGCGCAATAGGCGGAAAGCTCGTTCTCTCAGCGACACGAGCTCAACACCAGCCAATGTATGCCCTCGATGCATCCCGCTAGGGACACATCAGTCCACCAAGGACCACAAGGTGGCAGGAAGCACGTTGTGATCCCGATACATCTACGTCTCGGCCATAATCACGACGCAAGCAGCACCATCGACGCCCATAGACGCGCCTGTAGTGACCCAAGGGAAGGAGCCTACCACGGCAATCATCCATGATGCGGTGGATGCTATGACAATGATGAGGATCGGAGCCCATGCCCTGGCCTCCTAGGGCCTTAGGCCTTTAGCCGACATATCCTCAACGCGGCATTCCCGCTAAGGTATCGACCACCTACCAATATCCCTAAATACTCTGGGGAGACAAACCCCGGACTTTGGCTTGAAGACTATTGGCTTGCCTGTCAAACCGGTGGTGTGAATAATGATGACTTCATTATCCGCAACCTTCCACTGTTCTTGGCTGATTTAGCCCAGGCGTGGTTGGAACACCTGCCGTCCAACGCAATCCAGAGTTGGACGGATCTGAAGGAGATCTTTGTGGGAAACTTCTAAGGCATGTACAAATGCCCTAGGAACCTATGAGACCTCAAGAACTACCGTTAGAAGGCCGGTGAGACCCTCCGTGGGTACATCTGGTGCTTCTCCCGGCAGTGCAATGAGCTCCCTAACATCGTTGACGCCGACATGATAGGAGCCTTCCTGTCCGAGATTACCTATGAGTCCTTGGTTCATAAGCTAGGACGCAAGGGCCCATGAACCACCAAGGAGCTCCTAGACATCACCACCATCCATGCCTTAGGAGAAGAGGAGGTCGGAGTGATCTTTGATCACCTCGAGGGCAAGGCAAGGCGGGATGAGGGTGCCGGCGAAGGCACCTCCAATCGTTCCGCCAAAAGAAAGAATAAGAAGCAACGGCGTGAGGACTCACTCGTGGCTGCTGCTAACCGCATGGGTGGTCGAAAGCTTGTGGATGACACTCCGAACCAGTTTGAAAAAATACTCGAGGGGCCATGCCCAAACCATGCCTTTCCCGTAAAGCATCCGCTCAAGGACTACAGCCTCATGCAGAAGTTCTTATCTGGAAGCTCCAATAGAGGGGAGCAGGGGAAGGAACCTGCCCCCACTACGGACGACGCCAAGGAGAAGGATGATGGCTTTCCGACGTGAGACGGCTACCTCGTGATCTTTGGAGGATCAACGGCCTACGACTCCAAACATCGTCAGAAGGTCACATGCCGCCAAGTCTACACGATCTAACCGACCACACCTCCCTTCCTCTGGTGGTCGGAGTCCGCTATAACCTTCGATCGAACCGACCATCCGGATGTCATCCCGCACCCAGAAAGATATCTGCTTGTGGTCGACCCGATCGTCGACCCAAAGCGCCTCACCAAAGTACTTATGGACGGAGGCAGCGACCTCAACATCATGTACGCAAAGACACTCGACTTGATGGGCATCAACCGGACACACCTTCACCTAATCTGAGTGCCTTTTCATGGTGCCATGCCTAGGAAGCAGGCCATGCCACTTGGGCAGATCGATCTACCCATTACCTTTGGGGATCAGTTTAATTATAGGACTAAGACCCTCACCTTCGAGGTGGTTGGGTTCCCTGGAACCTTCCACGCCATCCTAGGACATCCATGCTACGTGAAGTTCATGGCCATCCCCAACTATATGTACCTTGAGCTAAAGAATCCGGGCCCCTATGTGGTCATCACCATCGACACCTCCTTCCAGTGTGCCTACGAGTGTGAGGTCGAGTGTTGTGGCCACGCCACGGCAATCGTCGCCTCCGGGGAACTCGTCGCCCTTAGGAAGGAGGTAGCCAAAGAAGCGCCTGACGCGAAGAAGTCGACCGAGTCGTTCAAATCGATAGAGGGCTCCAAGGAGGTCCTCATAAATCCTAACAGCTTGAGGGTAAAATGGTACGCATTGATACCACGCTCTCCGCGATAACAAAGACATCTTTGCGTGGAAACCCTTGGATATGCTAGGCATTCTGAGGGAGGTCGTCGAGCATACCTTGAAAATCCATCTAGGCTCCAAGCCGGTGAAGCAACGCCTATGTTGCTTTGATGAGGAAAAGCACAGGGCCATTGGTGAAGAGATAGCAAAACTATCGGCCACCAGATTCATCAGGGAAGTACACCACCTAGAGTGGTTAGCTAATCCTGTTCTTGTACGAAAGAAGAGCGGGAAATGGAGGATGTGTGTTGACTCTGCGGGTCTCAACAAAGCATGCCTAAGGGATCCATTTCCTTTACCCCACATAGATCAAATAGTCGACTCTACCTCGAGGTGCGAAACCCTCTGCTTCCTTGATGCGTACTCCGGCTACCATCAAATTGCGATGAAAGAGTCCGACCAGCTCATGACATCTTTCATCACCCCCTTTGTATCATACTGCTATGTCTCAATGTCGTTCGGTCTGAAGAACGTTGGGGCTACATACCAGCGCTGTATGCTTAGATGCTTCGAGGACCTCATCGGGCGGACCGTTGAGGCCTACATTAATGACATCATAGTTAAGTCCAAATGGGTTGATCACCTCATCATTGATCTTAAGCAAACCTTTGTGAAACTCTGAGCAAATGGCAACAAACTCAACCTCAAAAAATGTGTTTTTGGGTCCCAAAGGGCATGCTGCTCGGCTTCATTATCTCCGAATGCGGCATCAAAGCCAACCTGGAGAAGATTTCGGCCATCACTAGGATGGGCCCAATTCAGAACATAAATGGGGTTCAGCAAATCATGGGGTGCCTCATGGCCCTCAGCCTATTCATCTTGTGCCTCGGTGAACGAGGTCTCCCCATTTATCGACTCTTGAAGAAAGCCAACCGCTTTGAGTGGACGTTCGAGGCCCAGGATGCACTTGACATGGTCAAACTACTTCTGACAAGGCCTCCGATCCTAGTTCCTCCAAGCAATGGAGAACCACTCCTGCTATACATAGCGACCACCACGCAAGTAGTCAGCGCCACCCTAGTAGTGGAGCGGTAGGAAGAGGGGCACGCACTCAAGGTGCATCGCCTTGTGTACTTCATCAGTGAGGTACTATCTGACTCTAAGACCCATTACTCCTAGATCTAGAAGCTCCTATATGCCATCCTCATCACCAAGAGGAAGCTACGTCACTACTTTGAGTCACACCCCATGACGGTTGTGACGTCGTTCCCCCTTAGCGAGGTCGTCCAGAGCCAGGATGCCACAAGAAGAACCACAAAGTGGGCACTCGAGCTAATGGACCAAGGCATCACATATGCCTCCCAAACGGCGATCAAGTCCTAGGTGTTGGCTGACTTCATCATGGAATGGACTGAGGTCTAGACACCACCAGCGGTCGTCGATCAAGAGTACTAGACGATGTACTTCGACTGGTCGCTGATGAAGAAGGGCGTTAGTGCGGGGCTGGTCTTCGTATCACCCCTCAGAGTCCGCATGAGGTACATGGTTTGTCTCTATTTCCCCTCATCAAATAATATGGCCGAGTATGAAGCGCTCATCAATGGCCTATGAATCGCCATCGAGTTGGGCATCCGACGCCTCGACATCTGGGGCGACTCCTAGCTGATTGTCAACTAAGTCATGAAGGAGTCGAGCTACCACGACGCCAAGATGGCTAGAGGATAGATTCGACAGCCTCGAACTCAATCACATCCTAAGGTGCCTCAATGAGGCGATCGACGCACTTGCAAAGGTAGCGTCTAGTCGAGAACTGGTGCTAACCGGTGTCTTCGCCAGTGACCAACACAAACCCTTGGTGCACTATGAAGGGTTAGAGCGGGCCAATGATGGCCCATCTAATCTAGCCCCTTGGGGCTAACCAACCGATGGCTCCACCCGGCCCCGATGTCATGGAGCTTGAAGAGGATCCAGTGACAGAGCCCGACCCTCTAGACGACTAGAGAACACTCTACCTTGACTACCTCCTCTATGACACATTGCCAATGGACAAGACGGAGGCTCGACGACTCGCACGTCATGTCAAGTCCTTCATTCTTGTAGAAGGTGAACTCTACAAACAGAGCCACACCAGGATCTTGCAGCTCTGTATCCCCGTTGAATAGGGAAAGCTTCTGTTGGGCGACATCCATGGTGGGGTCTACGGTGACCACGTTGTGCCTAGAACCTTGGTTGGGAACACATTCCGACAGGGCTTCTACTAGCCCACTATAGTAGCTGACGCCAAGCAAATCATACGCACCTACGAAGGGTGCTAGTACTACGCTCGATAAACTCACCTCCCAGCCCAGGCACTCTAGATGATCCCCATCATGTGGCCCTTCGTGGTCTGGGGGCTCGATCTGGTTGGACCTCTCAAAAAGGCACCCGGGGGCTATACCCACCTGCTTGTCACCATAGACAAGTTCACAAAATGGATCGAAGCTCGGCCAATCTCTGCAATCAAGTCCAAGCAGGCTGTGCTATTCTTTCTCGACATCATCCATCGCTTTGGAGTACCGAACTCCATCATCACGGACAACGACACACAATTCACTAGCAAGAAATTCATTTGATTCTGCAATGAACAACACATCTGGGTCGATTAGGCTGCCATCGCGCACCCCTGAATGAATGGTCACATTGAGCGCGCAAACAGCATGCTCCTATAGGGCCTCAAGCCTAGGATCTTCAACCGGTTGAACAATTTCAGTGCACGCTAGGTCATCGAGCTCCCCGCGGTGCTCTGGAGCCCGAGGACAACTCCTAGCCAGGCCATTAGCTACATGCCTTTTTTCATGGTCTACGGTTCCAAGGCCGTCCTCCCAACCGACCTTGACTATGGAGCGCCAAGGATCAGAGCATACAATGAACAGGGAGCTGAGGCATCCCACCAAGATGCCATGGACTAGCTAGACGAAGCTCGTGACATCGCCCTCCTCTGTTAAGCCAAGTACCAGTAGGCACTATGTCGGTACCACAACTGACGGGTGTGGGACTGAGCCTTCAATGTTAGGGACCTGGTTCTCTGCCTCGTGCAGAGCAACAAGGATCATCACAAGCTCTCCCCGCCCTAGGAAGTGCCATACGTCATTGCGGAAGTACTCCAACCAGGCGCCTACAAGTTGAAAACCATGGATGGCGAGGTCTTCACCAATGCCTAGAACATTGAGCAGCTATGTCATTTTTACCCTTAAATAAACGAATACCTTTTTCTTATCAGTTCTTGTCTTCAAAAAATCCCCGATCTTTAGTGACATCCGACCCCTGCAAAGTGCTAGGGGTCAGACCTCACTCGGGGGCTGATATAAGTACGTTTATCTTACAAAAACTCCCAGTGTTATCTTTGCAAACATTCTTTAAGTTTCCCCCTTTTTACATAGCAAGTCCCGAGGATTAGGATTTCAGGAACAAAATCTGAGTATAACTGGTAGGACTGTGGGAAACCTACGCCCCAGCGGCTATGGCCTCTTTGCTCACCAGCGTGATCAGGATTGGCTCACCCATGCTCTGAGTTTTTTGTGACCTTAACTATAGGAAGGGTCAGAAGGCACCTGACCTCTTTGCCAAAAATAGGGAGAAGAGCTAAAAAGTTGTTTGTCGTAACAAAATTAAAGAACTTGTTCATGTTTTGCACAAATTCATCGCTTACAAAGTAATTTCATCACGAAAAGGACTGATATATTCATCAATACAGAAGGCTGTTCACTTGGGGGCTCCCCCACAAACTTATTTGATTACAGTTTCTGATCCATTCTACTATGAGCACTACTACGGTTGTCATGCCACGCTCTCCATCGGCGATGACCTATCGCTCCACAGGATCCTCGAGGGCGCCATCATCTACAGCGTTGAGCACCACGTCAACGACCGTGGTGCCCTTACTGGGGCATCTAAGGACTGCGCCATCATCATCAGTCGTAGCCCTGACAACAGCACCTCTGTCAAGGCGTCTAGGGACTATGCCATCGTCATTAGCTGCAACCCTGACAACGGCGTCTAGGCAGAGGGTGTTTCCCTCCGAAGAAAGGCCGCTGCGGATGATAGTAAAACTAACGACGCTCAGCACCCTCTAGTGCGCCTCCTCCTTCGACGAAGGTGGCCCCTTCTCGGCAAAGGCAGCAGACACCATCTCATCTACATTGGATGACCTCTAGCTCGACATCGCACTCTAGATTCACAAGTGGATCTGTGAGTTTTCTCTCCCTGGCATTGCCCTCTCTCACTTAAGAACCACGGTGACGCACGAATGCATTCGATGAAAAGGAAGGAGAAGAGGTAGCGGCTTAGAAGCAGGCAAAGGAATGGGACGAGAACTCCCCTCCCCCTTTCTATTTAAGGAAGAGGCACAACAGCTGAGGAAAGGCGAAAGGTTGGGACGAAAAACTCTCTCCCTTCCCCCAAATCAATGCAGATGGGAAATCAATGCTGACGGGAATTCGAGGGGACGCGCCTAGACCGACGAGGCATGCTCTGGTTGACAAGATGTTACCTGGTCAACTAGGACGTTGCCTGGGCATGGCCCACCACTACCACGCGCTGGGCGCGAGAATCAGGTGCACCCGCATGTAGGCGACTCTCCGCTTCCCCAGGCAAGACCATGGAACGACCCGACGATAGAACCCCCATCTTGGGGGGCCCAATGGGCCTCCTGGGTCGATTGGACGGCCTAGATAAAACGATGAGTGAACAACCACTGAAATATAAGCAACTCTATTCACTTACTTTGTGTGTTAATTTCATTACCGAGCTTCTAACCCCAGCAACGGCAAGGGCACGGACATCGCTCGGGTGCTACCGAGAGTGTCTACTTGTTTAGACATCCTGTTCACCTGACCCCTCCTTATATTAAAAACTAGAGACATGGGGCACAGGTGTAAAACTGAGTAAAACTAGACGAATCGCTAGACCCTATGCCCTAGCGGCTACGGTGTCTTTATTCACCAGCATAATCAAATTCACAGTCCCCCGCACCCCAAGCTTTACCATCTGCCTTCTCAAGAAGGATTCGGAGGAGGTCCTCCTTCAGAATCCCCTTCAAGGAGATGCTATCAGGTCGCTTAAAGTCAATCGAACGGCTTGGATCGCCACCAAAAGACAGAAATGAAAAATTGCGACGTTTGTGCAGGTTACACCGGCCCCATCACGAACGTCAGACTCGAACCCCGCATGAACATCTAGTAAGAGCTTCCCGTTGCTCATACCACCAAGGTAACGTTATTGACCCCTGCTTTAGTTTCAATTAAATTGTACATTAAACCTATGCAATCGCTGCATCTCAACGCTTCGTGTGCGTCATGAAGCGATAGTCGCCTCATTCAATACAAGCGACAAATGACCAAGGTTCGAAGGTCGGCCTGTGAAGGGCTCGAGGCCACCTTGCCTCAAACAGAGCTAGGGGAGAAAAAACTAAGATGAACCCCAGTGGCCTTGCCTGACCTCGCTCAGAAGCGGACAGGGACATCTCGACCTTTCTCATTCGATTCTAGCTTTAAGCCAAACCCACAGAATATCCATCGAGGAGAGGCCAACGGGCCACCTGAGCCTATCGAACGGCTTGGGCATCTACCGGGAGGTGGGTTAAGAAGTAGTGAAATGCCACATGAGGGCTCTGCCGACTCCGTCAGTGAAAGATGGACCCGGATTTCACACGAACATACCCGTTAGCGAGCTCATTGAGCGCGACACTTGAGCCATCAAGGCAAGTGTCATCAACTCAGCCCCTCCGGTTATAGAAACCGAGGATGGGGTGACACGCAAAATGTAACACCCTTGGTGTTACATTGTACTTATTTTACTAAAACACTGCATGAGCATCTTACTTGTATGTGAATGTGTGTGATCTAGGGTATAAATCAATTTTTGAAAATTGAAACGTTTATTTGAAACATGAACTGAATGTTACATGGTAGGTCACGTTGTATCGCTTAGACGGGGAATTACTCGTGGTCAGGATCGAGAGTCACTAGCTAGCTTAGTGGGCAGCTTGGAAACCAAAAGTGACGTGAATCTGAACAAAGGACTTAGTCATTTCTTAAGTCGGAGGGTGTGTCGACGAGGCATAGTTCAGACATTTTTAGGAGAGGATCGACTTAAGAAGTGGCGAGGTGTTTTAGATTAGTTTGATAGCCCTATATACCCTCTAGAGCATAGAACAACTAATTTGGCATTTGGAGCATCGGGTTCGAGTTTGTTAGCCACTTTAAAAAAGCGTGCACGGCACATTATCCATCTCTGGGCACAGTCACCACCTCTGCTCAGCCTAGCACCACTGCTGGCCTACCCAGCGCGTGTTGTCATGCCGGTGAAAGCTCTAGTTTGGTTTTGGTGAATTGATAAAACCCTAAGTGCTAACCTAGTCTATCAAGTGATCATGAGATAGGTAGCACACTCCAGGTGATGAAGCAAATGAAGATCAGAGCATGATGATGATGATACCATGATGATGATCAAGTGCTTGGACTTGGAAAGAAGAAAGAGAAAAACAAAAAGCTCAAGGCAAAGGTATAAACCATAGGAGCTATTTTGTTTTAGTGATCAAGACACTTAGAGAGTGTGATCACATTTATGATTGATAGCCATACTATTAAGAGGGGTAAAACTCGTATCAGAATGCGATTATCAAAGTGCCACTAGATGCTCTAACTCATTGCATATGCATTTAGGATCTAGTAGAGTGCTAACACCCTTGAAAATGTTTGTGAAAATATGCTAACACATGTGCACAAGGTGATACACTTGGTGGTTGGCACATTTGATCAAGGGTGGTGAAGTTTGGGAGCAAGGGTAAGAAACTCCACCAGCGGAGTGTCCGGTTGTAGAGTGCGGACAGTCCGACGGTGCCACCGGCGCCCTAGACAGAAAAGACAGAGGTCACTAGGAGTGACCAGACGTTGACCACGGTTAGACCGGCGTGTCCGGTGAGATGTATCAGCGAAGACGCTGGCGTCGATCAAACGACTGGACACTGGGTAGCTATGCGATCAGACGCTGGCAGGATGCGTCCGGTCAGTGCTAACGTACACTGACGTAAGGCGCATAGAGGAGACGTTGAATGACTGGACACTGGGTAAGTCTGATCGGGCATGACCGGATGCGTCCGGTCATGAAAATTTGTGTTTGGAACCTTACTGGAAATGACCAGACGCTGAGGCCCAGCGTCCAGTCACTTTCTAACTGATGCGTCCGGTCATCACTTGACCGTTGAAATTGGGTGATCGACATTTGAAGCCGATGACACATGGCGCACATCGCACGACCGGACACTGAGGTCCAGCGTCCAATCAATCTGACCGGAGCGTCCGGTCGGCCCGTGTTCAGTGCAGTAAGGAACCCAACGGCTCTATTTCATGGGGGCTTCTATTTAAGCCCCATGGCCGGCTCAAGCTCACTCTCTTGCACATTTTCATTGACATAGCAACCTTGTGAGCTTAGCCAAAGCCCTCCCACTCATCTCCATTATTGATCCATCATCTTTGTGAGATTGGGAGAGAATCCAAGTGCATTGCTTGAGTGATTGCATCTAGAGGCACTTGGTATTCGTGTTGCGCTGCAGATTTCACTTGTTACTCTTGGTGGTTGCCACCACCTAGACGGCTCGGTGCTGCGGTGGAGGATCGGCATGAGTTGGTGATTGTTCGTGGCCATCTCCGATGATTGTGAGGGGAGTTGTACCTTCCCTGGCGGAGTGCCAAAAGGTAACTCTAGTAAATTGCTCGTGTCATTGAGTTACCTCACTTGTGGGTTGGTTCTTGCGGTGTCCAATCATGTGGACGAGGTTTGTGAAACACCTCTTAGCCACCGAACCACCAAGTGTTGGTCAACACAACGGGGACTAGCATGTTGGCAAGCACGTGAACCTCGAGAGAAAAATCGGTTGTCTCTTGCCATTTGATATTCTCCCGGTGATTGGTTTCATATACATCTTGTGATTGATTCATTCCTCTATACCTCAGTATAACCATCCTACTCACTCGTTTACATTCTTGCAAATTAGTTGTAGCAAGCTCTTTAGTGTAATTAGATTTGAGAGCTTGCTTTACTATTTAAGTTTGCTTAGTGGAGCTCTTTAGAGTAGAAAGATTGAGAGCTCTTAGTGAGTAGTATCATAGCAAATTGTGTGTCTAGCTATCATTGCAACTAGAATTGTTGGATAGGTGGTGTCAACAAAATATGGTCAGCAGTCTACCTAGGGATATGCCCAAGGTAGTAGATTGTTGGTAGATAGATGCGCAAGCCACAAACAAGATGGTGACACAAGATAGACATGAGGTTTTATCTAGGTTCGGCCACCAAAAAGGCGTAATACCTACGTCCTGCGTCTGATTTGTATTGCTATATGTTAATGAGAGATGTTTTTTAGAGGGGTCCCCTGCCTGCCTTATATAGTCCGGGGGGCAAGGTTACAGATCTAGAAACTAATCCTAGCCTGTTACAATTGCCATACGTGGCCAGATAAGGATTCCTATTCTAACCGACCAGGATCTTGCCTGATCGCCAAATCTGCCTTGACTCCTTGCGTGGGACTCCGAACAAGTTGGCCGGGCCACGCGTCGTCTTTTGGTGGACTAGACCCACCGATTTGGGCCAGCCCAAGCTTAGCCGTAGGGGTATATGGGTTAATACCCCCATAGGTGGCTTGCAACCCTTGTAGAGCTAGAGCAAGTTTGCATTTCGTTATTTGTCATACTAATCAAATTGCTCTAGTTGATTTGTAGTTTTTTAAATAGGCTATTCACCCCCCCCCCCTCTAGCCATATTAGGACCTTTCAAGTGGTATCAGAGCCGTGGTCACTGTTTGATTGAAGGCTTAACAACCTCGGTGTCAAATTATGGCTCAAGTTGTGTTCAACCATGTGGGGGGCAAACCACTATTCTTTGATGGCACATGCTATGATTATTGGAAGAGAAAGATGAGGATGTATCTTGGTTCAATCAATGATCAAGTGTGGGAAGTGACCAAGAATGACTATGCTATCATCGATCCCGATGATCCCACCAACCAAGATAAGATCAACAAGCAATGCAATACAATAGCTCTCAACACCATATATAATGTCATTGATTCCAAGGTGTTTGAGCAAATCAAGGATTGTGAAAGAGCAAATAAAGTGTGGAAAAGATTAGAATAAACTTATGAGGGCACACTGGTGGTGAAGAGTGCCAAGTTATATACCTCAAGGATAAATTGACAAGCTTCAAGATGAAGGAAAATGAGAGCATTCCGGAGATGTTCTATCGATTGCAAGTGATTGTCAATGATTTGAAGGCATTGGGAGAGAAGATCAAGGATGATGATGTCTCTCATCGGTTCTTAATGTGCCTACCTCTAAGATTTGAGATGTTGAGATTGCTCATCATAAGAGGAGGATTGAAGAAGATTACCCCCAACCAAGTACTAGGTGATGTCATGACCCAAGAGACATACCGTATGGAAAGAGAGGGGGATGACAAGGATGACAAGAAGGAAGAAGAAGACAACAAGAAGAAGAGTATAGCATTCAAGGCTAGCTCATCATCATCCAAGAACAAGGGCAAGTCCAAGAAAGAATCAAGCGATGATGATGATCTTAGTGATATTGATGATGAAGCTATGGCCCTCTTTGTCTGTAAGATGGGAAAATTTATGAAGAAGGGCTATGGTGCAAGAAAGAGAAGAGATCACACCAAGAGCAAAGAGTATGTGAGAAGATGCTACAATTACAAGAGCCTTGATCATGTTGTAGCAAATTGTCCCTATAATAGTGATAATGATGAAGATGAGAAGAAGAAGCACAAGAAAGATAAGAATGAAAAGGAGGAGAAGAAGGAGAAGAGAATGACCTTCCAAAAGAAGAAGAAGGGTGGAGGCTATGTAGTCACTTGGGATAGTGATGGTTCCTCGGATGGTGATAGCTCTAGTGATGATGACAAGAAATCTATCAAGAGAGCACTAGCAAGCATCGCCATCAACAAGAAGCTCTCCATCTTCGACACTCCATCGACATGTCTCATGGTAAAGCCTACCAAGGTAAAATATGATAAGAGTGATGATGATGAATGTGAAAGTGACTCTTGTAGGAATGATAATGATGATGATGATGATGAGGAGGAGGAGGAGGAGGAGTACACCAAGGAGGAGCTCTTGGACATGTGTGAGCAAGTGCACGCTTGCAATGAGATGAAGAGAAAGGAGTGCAAAGAATTGCACAAGAAAGTAAAATTTCTTGAGCAATCCTTTGATGAGCTCAATGCTACTCATGAGAGGCTAATGGAAGCCCATGAGAAGCTTGGCAAAGCTCACTCTAAGCTTGAAAAGGCTCACTCCTCTCTCATTGAGCAAGTCAAAGTGGAGGAAGCCAAGAAGGAGCAAGTGATCATATCATGTGATGTGGGACTAACATGTGATCTTATTAATGAATCTATTTTTGTTGCTCCCACTAACACTTCTTGTAGCACTACCACTTTCACTTCACCCTTGAGTGATGGTCTCACTTGTGAAAACTCACTAAAAGTAGAAAATGAGACCCTCAAGAAGGAGGTGAATGAGCTCACTCGTGCCTTAGGCAATGCCTATGGTGGAGATGTCCGCTTGCTCAAGTGCTTGGGTAGCCAAAGGTTTTCTCTCAACAAAGAGGGATTAGGCTATACCCCCAAGAAAGACAAGGCGGCCTTTGTCACTCCCAAAGCTAGCTTTGTGAAGGGCAATGGTTGGTTTTGCAATAGATGCAAGCAAGTTGGGCATATAGAGCAATATTGCAAGATTAACAAGAACAAGCTACCTAATGTATCCTCAATTAAATTTGATTCTTTTTACATGCTTTTTAAGGGTGCTAATGGTGTAAAGGCTAAGTTCATTGTTACACCAATTGTGGGCCCAAAGAAGAAGGCCATTTGGGTACCAAAGACCTTGGTAACTAACCTACAAGAACCCAAGCAAGTTTGGGTATCTAAAAAGAATTGATCTTCTTTTATAGGTCAATTATAAAGCCGGAGGAATGCATTGGGTGCTTGATAGTGGGTGCACACAACACATGACCGGTGATCCAAAAATGTTCAATTCAATCAATGAAAACAAGAGCAATGGGATTGATAGTATCACATTTGGTGACAATGACAAAGGCAAGGTCAAAGGGCTTGGTAAGATTGCAATATCCAATGACTTGAGCATTTCCAACATGCTACTAGTAGAGAGCTTGAACTTCAACTTATTGTCGGTAGCTCGATTATGTGATCTTGGTTTCAAGTGCATATTTGGTGTGGATGATGTAGAGATCATAAGTGTAGATGACTCTAACTTGATATTAAAAGGATTTAGATATAAGAATCTATACTTAGTTGATTTCAATGCTAGAGAAGCTCAATTGACAATATGTTTGATCACTAAGTCTAGCATGGGTTGGTTATGGCATAGAAGACTTGGTCATATTGGAATGAAACAATTGAACAAGTTGATTAAGCATGACTTAGTTAGAGGCTTAAAAGATGTCACATTTAAGAAGGATAAGCTATGTAGTGCATGTCAAGCCAGAAACTAAGTTGGTAACACACATCCTAAGAAGAGCATGATGAGCACATCTAAGGCATTTGAGTTGATGCACATGGACTTGTTTGGACCAACCACATACACTAGCATTGGTGGAAAACAAATATGGATTTGTGATTGTGGATGATTTCACTAGATATACATGGGTATTCTTTCTAGTGGACAAGAGTGATGTGTTTGCAACATTCAAATCATTTATCAAAGGCATTCACAATGAGTTTGAAACAACCATCAAGAAAGTAACAAGTGACAATGATAGTGAGTTCAAGAATACAAGAATTGATGAATTATATGATGAATTTGGAATTAGACATCAATTCTCAGCCAAGTACACTCCACAATCAAATGGCTTAGTTGAAAGGAAGAATAAACTTTGATTGACATGGCAAGATCAATGTTGAGTGAGTACAATGTGAGTCATTCATTTTGGGCCGAAGCAATCAACATGGCTTACTATTATAGCAACCGACTCTATTATCACCCCATGATGGAAAAGACACCTTATGAGCTATTGAATGGAAGAAAGCCCAACAGAGCATACTTTTGGGTTTTTGGTTGCAAATGCTACATATTGAAGAAAGGCACTAGATTAAGCAAGTTTGAAAAGAAATGTGATGAAGGTTTCTTGCTTGGTTACTCCACTACTAGCAAGGCTTATAGAGTTTGGAATTTGGCTAGTGGTACTCTTGAGGAGGTTCATGATGTGGAATTTGATGAAACAAATGGTTTCCAAGAGGAAGATGAGAATCTAGATGATGTAAAAGGCACTCAATTGATCAATGCAATGAAGAACATGGACATTGGTGATATAAGGCCTAGAGAGGTGATTGATGTTGAAGATGACAAGAATCAAGTGCCCTCTAACTCAAATATACAAGCTAGTGGTTCTCATGATCAAGTTCAAGCAAGAACTAGTGATGACAAAATGCAAGATCAACAACAAGTGGCTAGTTCATTATCTCAACCAAGTGATCAATCTAATGCAAGCAATCAAGTGCAAGTGCTCTAACCAACCAATGTTGCAAGAGATCATCCATTAGACACTATAATTGATGATATTTCAAGAGGTGTGTAAACTAGATCAAGATTGACCTTATTTTGTGAGCATTTCTCTTTTGTGTCATCCATTAAACCTAAGAAGATAGATGAAGCTTTGAAGAATGTTGATTGGGTCAATGCTATGCATGAAGAGCTAAACAACTTCACAAGAAATTAAGTATGGGAGTTAGTTGAGAGACCTAAGGATCATAATGTGATTAAAACCAAGTGGGTCTTTCGGAACAAGCAAGATCAAGATGGGATAGTAATAAGGAATAAAGCAAGATTAGTAGCTCAAGGTTACACTCAAGTTGAAGGTCTTGACTTTGGAGCAACATATGCCCCGGTTGCAAGATTGGAAGCAATTAGGATCTTGTTAGCCTATGCTTGTGCCCACAACATCAAGTTGTACCAAATGGATGTGAAGAGTGCATTTCTCAATGGGTACATCAATGAGCTTGTTTATGTTGAACAACCTCCTGGTTTTGAAGATGAAAAGAAACCCAACCATGTTTACAAGTTGAGAAAGGCTTTGTATGGATTGAAACAAGCACCTAGAGCATGGCATGAGAGATTGAGAGATTTCCTACTCTCTAAGGGATTTAAGATGGGAAAGGTTGACACTACTCTCTTCACCAAGAAGCCTGAAAATGACTTGTTTGTAATGCAAATCTATGTTGATGATATCATATTTGGGTCAACAAATCAAGATTTTTGTAAGGAGTTTGGCAAGATGATGGCAAGTGAGTTTGAGATGTCCATGATTGGAGAGCTTAGCTACTTCCTTGGTCTTCAAATCAAGCAAATGAAGAATTGCACATTTGTGAGTCAAGGCAAGTATATCAAGGACATACTCAAGAAGTTTGGAATGGATGATAGTAAAGCTATTAGTACACCAATGGGGACAAGTGGAAGCTTTGATAGTGATGCTAGTGGCAACATGGTGGATCAAAAGATGTATCGGTCTATGATTGGAAGCCTACTCTATGTGACCGCATCAAGGCCGGATGTGATGTTTAGTGTATGCATGTATGCTAGATTCCAAGCCTCACCAAGAGAAAGTCATTTAAAAGCAACAAAGAGAATATTGAGATACTTGAAGCATACATAAAATGTTGGATTGTGGTATCCCAAAGGAGCAAGATTTGAGTTGATTGGATATTCGGACTCCGATTATGCGGGATGCAAAGTTGAGAGAAAGAGCACATCGGGCACATGTCAACTATTGGGAAGATCACTTATGTCTTGGTCATCAAAGAAGCAAAATAGTGTTGCATTATCAACCGCCGAAGTCGAATACATATCCGTCGGTAGTTGTTGTGCACAAATACTTTGGATGAAGGCCACTTTGAGTGACTTTGGAATTAAGTTCAAGAAAGTGACATTGCTATGTGACAATGAGAGTGCAATCAAGTTAACCAATAATCTGGTTCAACATGCAAGAACAAAGCACATTGATGTCTGCCACCATTTTATAAAAAATCACCAACAAAAATGGGACATTTGCATTGAGAGTGTAGGCACCGAAGATCAACTTGCCGATATATTCACCAAGCCATTGGATGAGAAAAGGTTTTGCAAGCTAAGGAATGAGTTGAACATATTGGATTTCTCAAATATGTGTTGATGCACCCCCACTCATATGACATGCCTCTCCTTTAAGCAATCCAAGGTAAAAGTTGATTGGCATGGCATACATCCTTGCTAAAGACATGTTTAGTGCATCTAGTCATCTCTCCATTTTTTAGGCTCATTCATGAAAATCAAATAAATTTGATGATTGTATGGTACCACTATTGCTTCTATGCTTATTTTGATCTAGTGGTAGCGTATGACATGTTTGTGGACTTGTAAACCTAGTGTTTGATCTAGAAAATGAGCTCTAAGTGTTTAACTCAACATGGTATAAGATAACCCTTATTTGGAGGTGTGAAGAAGCTTGTCCTTGGATCAAACCGAGTTAAATATATTTCATAAATGATCTAGATTGAACCAAATTTGGGAAAATGATCCTTACCCCATTGATTGACATTGATAATCCTAACCTATCTATTTTTTAAACTGTTGTGGTCATTGATGACAAAGGGGGAGAAATAGTGTACAAAGATAGTAAATAGACACCAAAAGGGAGAATTTGACATAGGGGAGAGATATGACAAAGGAAAGGAATCAATTAAAATTTTGAGCACACAAGTAGGGGGAGCAAGCTCATGAACTTGTATGGTGCATTTGAATATGCATTTCATATGTTTTCTTGCATGGCACAAGTTGTAAATTTCGATATCCATGCTTGTGTGGTGTATGCTAGTTGTAGGTTTGAATGATGAAATGAAAAACTAGCATGCATAGGTTATCTAGTGATTTCCTTTCAAGTGTTGTTTCCAAGTGGTATCAAGCCAACCATGATGCTAAGGATGGTATAATGGTGCACTCCGATAGGTATCACGCTTCAAAGGTCCATCTTTTATACCTTAGCATCATTTGGTAGACATTGACTCCTATATTTCCTATCCAAGCATATGTGCAAGCTACAATCCAAACTCTTAGCACATATGTAGGGGAGCAATTGCTACCATTTGGGGTTCATAAAACTTGTCCATATCCTTTTACACATGGTAAATATGCTTGGGCAAGCAACATGGATTCAATTGAATTTCAATTCATATCTTTGTGAAAGGGTTGTCATCAATTACCAAAAAGGGGGAGATTGAAAGCACTAGTTTGGTTTTGGTGAATTGATAAAACCCTAAGTGCTAACCAGTTTATCAAGTGATCATGAGATAGATAGCACACTCCAAGTGATGAAGCAAATGAAGATCATAGCATGATGATGATGATACCATGATGATGATCAAGTGCTTGGACTTGAAAAGAAGAAAGAGAAAAACAAAAAGCTCAAGGCAAAGATATAAACTATAGGAGCTATTTTGTTTTAGTGATCAAGACACTTAGAGAGTGTGATCACATTTAGGATTGATAGCCGTACTATTAAGAGGGGTGAAACTCGTATCGGAATGCGGTTATCAAAGTGCCACTAGATGCTCTAACTCATTGCATATGCATTTAGGATCTAGTGGAGTGCTAACACCCTTGAAAATGTTTATGAAAATATGCTAACACATGTGCACAAGGTGATACACTTGGTGGTTGGCACATTTGATCAAGGGTGGTGAAGTTTGGGAGCAAGGGTAAGAAACTCCACCAGCGGAGTGTCCGGCTGTAGAGTGTGGACAATCCGACGGTGCCACCAGCGCCCTAGACAGAAAAGACAGAGGTCACTGGGAGTGACCGGACGTTGGCCACGATTAGACCGGCGCATCCGGTGAGATGTATCAACGAAGACGCTGGCATTGGTCAAACGACCGGATGCTGGGTAGCTATATGACCAGACGCTGGTAGGATGCGTCCGATCAGAGCTGATGTACGCTGACTTGAGGTGCATAGAGGAGACGTTGAATGACCGGACGCTGGGTAAGTCCGATCGGGCATGACCGGACGCGTCCGATCATGAAAATTCGTGTTTGGAACCTTACTGGAAACGACCGGACGCTGAGGTCCAGCGTCCGGTCACTTTCTAACTGACGCGTCCGGTCATCACTTGACCGTTAAAATTGGGTGATCGGCACTTGTAGCCGATGACACGTGGCGCACATCGCACGACCGGACGCTGAGGTCCAGCGTCCGGTCAATCTGACCAGAGCGTCCGGTCGGCCCGTGTTCAGTGCAGTAAGGAGCCCAACGACTCTATTTCATGGGGCTTCTATTTAAGCCCCATGGTCAGCTCAAGCTCACTCTCTTGCACATTTTTATTGACATAGCAACCTTATGAGCTTAGGCAAAGCCCTCCCACTCATCTCCATCATTGATCCATCATCTTTGTGAGATTGGGAGAGAATCCAAGTGCATTGCTTGAGTGATTGCATCTAGAGGCACTTGGTATTTGTGTTGCGCTGTGGATTTTACTTGTTACTCTTGGTGGTTGCCACCACCTAGATGGCTCGGTGCAGCGGTGGAGGATCAGCACGAGTTGGTGATTGTTCGTGGCCGTCTCTGGTGATTGTGAGGGGAGTTGTACCTTCCCCGATGGAGTGCCAAAAGGTAACTCTAGTAAATTGCTCGTGTCATTGAGTTACCTCACTTGTGGGTAGGTTCTTGCGGTGTCCAATCATGTGGACAAGGTTTGTAAAACACCTCTTAGCCGCCGAACCACTAAGTGTTGGTCGACACAATGGGGACTAGCGTGTTGGCAAGCACATGAACCTTAGGAGAAAAATCGGTTGTCTCTTGCCATTTGATATTCTCCCGGTGATTGGTTTCATATACATCTTGTGATTGATTCATTCCTCTACACCACGGTATAACCATCCTACTCACTCGTTTACATTCTTGCAAATTAGTTGTAGCAAGCTCTTTAGTGTAATTAGATTTGAGAGCTTGCTTTGCTATTTAAGTTTGCTTAGTGGAGCTCTTTAGAGTAGAAAGATTGAGAGCTCTTAGTGAGTAGTATCATAGCAAATTGTGTGTCTAGCTATCATTGCAACTAGAATTATTGGATAGGTGGCTTGCAACCCTTATAGAGCTAGAGCAAGTTTGCATTTCGCTATTTATCATACTAATCAAATTGCTCTAGTTGATTTGTAGTTTTTTTAAAATAGGCTATTCACCCCCCTCTAGCCATATTAGGACCTTTCAGCCAGCCACGTCCCCACTGCTGCGCTATGGTACGCGCTCGCGCATGCTGCACGCATCCAGACACGCTACCCACCCGACGTCGCCGCTCGCTCACTAGCGGAGGCCAGTGGAGGCGAAGTTAGGCACTGGCCCCCCATTCATTCCCACTTTGGCCACTACAACTCTAAATTAGCTCTGTGACTAACGCCTAGAAGTAGGAAAGTTAACATGCATCCACTATAAAACATCTAAGCCTACATCAGTCGGTTATGCTAGATGTAAGCTAATACTCTCAAAATTGTACGCTTGTAGCTTGACTAGCCCCTGCTTTGTTTGGCTCCATGCTCCGCCACTACGCTCGCTGGCCGTCTGGCGATTACTGCTGCTCAGTCTGCTCCGCTATTGCGCGCCAAGCTTTCGACTCGCGTGCACACACGCACGCACTGGGGTCCATCGAACCTGGATGCTGCCTCCTCTGTCACATTCGTCTGTGTCACTATCGCTGTCGCGTCTGCTTGCATGTTTGGCTCATCCGAACCAATGTCCACTCTCCTGAGCGCTCACGCGCACCGCCTGCACGGACTTCAATGCTCCCATTAACGTAGCGTAGCTACACACGCGTGGGACGACTGCCTCACTACGCCTTCACAATCGTGTCCGCTACCACGCTCAGCGCCGAGCCTAACTTCCCTGTTTCATAGTCGCCGTGTCACAGAGCTTCGGTCGTGCGCCAGAATGCCAAACTCATGCGCACGTCTGAGGGTCGCGATGATGTCCTGCGTCATGCCAAGCCCACTGCTGTTGTAGTCATACGCTGTCGACAGCCTCAGTTGGAGTTTCCCCACCGTCGAATCCATTTAGCCAAACATCATCGCTCACCAAATTGGCTGAGGTGTAGTCCATCCCTTTCCAATTCAGCGTTCGCCTAAATAGCTAGAGTGGTTAGCTTCCTATTGGAGTCATCATGATGGGTTTACTTCCTACGGTGAGGTAATGGGGAGAATTTCCCCTCAGTGGGCTACCATGGCCGACAAGACAGAGTTCTCAGCCAGGGCACTGCTCCTTGCTCGTTTGTTTCAATCGGGACGGTGGTTGCCTCTCCTTGACTCATTTTCCTCGTCCGTGCAGTGGCTCCGCTGATGGTGCTGTAGATCGCCGGGGACGTCCTCTCGGTGGTCGGCATGAAGCGGAACCTCACTCGAGCAGGCGAGCAGAGCAAGTAGAGCAGCCAGTGGTGCGTACTGTTGCTCTTAGCTTGTTGACGTCATCTCTGTGTTATCCCTATGTCACACATGTTATAGGGTCGTTTTCTTGTAGAAAAATAAATCCGTGAATACATTAGAAATACGCACATGGCCCGTGCTTCCGCCTGGGCCAGCCACGTCCACACCCTCGCTTGTTGGGCCAGCTCACGCTAGAGCCCTTGCCCCCGCCATGGGCCGGCCTGCCCGCATAGCGCTCGGTCCACTGCCGCGCTGGGCCGTGCTCACGTCTGTGCTCGCCGCTTGCTGGGCCGCTCACGCACGCCCCCGCTCGCGCGTGCGCCCCGCCTTGCTGGGCCGAGCGACGTGCAGGTTGTGCCGCGCTGTGAATTGTGTTTTCCAATTTCCAGTAGATTGTAAATGTTTATTCAATATAGTTTCTAGCTGAACTTTGATAAATTGTATTAAATCTTGTAGATGTCCAAAAATAGTGAAACCAAGTTTGTTAGGTTCACAAAAATGCCATCTATCTATTAGTGTAGTTAGTTTACAGTTAACTGTGATGATAATGGGCTCATAAATCCAAACTAGAGAGCTTAGTATTATGTAGATTAATAATTGTAGGAATTTTTGTGGTAGATTAGTGAGAGATATGGCTATGAAAATTTTACAGTAGGCTCACTAGATTATTATGTACTTGCTGTAAATTTTATAGCCCTAGAGTAAGATGATAAATAGAGTAGCCATTATCATTGCTTTGTCATATATAGCATAAATCAGCATTAGGAGTAAGAATACATGTAGTTGCTATAATAATAATGAATGTCATACTTCAAACTTGTTGTCGGTAACAAGAGATAGCTTAATACCGTGGTCGGTAACACTAGCTTAGTAGTAGACAGATGTACTTTTATTTTAAGAGCTATTGTTGCTATATTACTAAGTATTGCATCATTATGTCATGCATGTATATCACGAGTTGGTTGAGTTCGTGCCCGTCGATGAACTGGAGTATGACAAGGTGATCGAGGAGTATGAGGAGGAGATCCTCGTGCAGGAGGGAGCCCCAGAGCTTGTTGGTGCTGACATTGCTGACCCGTCGCCTGCCCAAGGCAAGCCTTGGTGCATAACCCCTATTTTAAATGATCATTGAATATATATCTATGATGTGCATTTACGTTACAGGCATCTTATGGAAACTACATGCATAAATATATCTACCTATGAGTCCTACTAGTATAGGTCGAGTAGTTGCTATGCTTAGGAAATCGGTAGGGTGAGTAACCTGTCGTTACTCACAAGTAGGTGATAAACATGATCACTCATGATAAAATGGTAAAGGTAAATGGTGACTAGGTAGGGATATGGTTTGGGTATTGGTGGGTGTAAAGGGTTGTGTCCTGCGGCCAACAGGGCATGGCTCGGTTACACTTTTTTCCTATCTAAGTCGATTAAGGACCGGTCGTTGCATACGACATCGTGGGCAAGTCACGGATTTATTGTCCCGAGCGCATACTTGGGTATGGGCGTAGGGAAGACTTGTTGCTCTCTTGTCATGGATCCAGCTCTTTCTGGATCAACTGATGGGAGGCAGGATGGTGGAGGTCCTTACACCGCATTGAGTCTGGGACTCAAGAGTGGGGGCTTGGAGTCCAATTGGATGGGGACCTGAACACCCAGGACAAGAGGGCAATGGGTTAGTCCTGCTTGTGCCTAGGGTACAAGTGGGGTGTGTGTTTTTGGGGCACCCAACTGGGCACATTAATTCGTGAATCACCAGGCGATTCGGTATGGCTTATCTCGTGTTTAGCACCGTAGTAAGAACTAAAAGTTGAAAGGAGAAGAAATGGAACTGATTGCTCAACTATTGCTTAAAAGTAGAACAGGTGCTTATATAGACTAGATAGATAATAACTTAATATGGCTGATAATAATAACATAAATAAGGACCCACTTTTAGTATTGTGTTCTGCTAAAAGAAATGAGCAAACCATAAAGCTTATCATATTCCTTGGAGTCAGAAAATTATTCCCATTAGTCAGATAAGTCTTGCGAGTACATTGTGTACTCAGGGTTTATTAAATTATTCTCATTAGTCGGATAAGTCTTGCGAGTATATTGTGTACTCAGGGTTTATTTACTCCTGTTGTAATTGATGCATGAGAAGTACCCTTGTTTGGAGGATTCTTCTGGTGGGCTCAGAAGGATCCTCGTTCTTATTGCTAGATGTTTATTTTAAATTCTATTGTTTATCATTTCACACTTTGACATTTGGTGTTGTAATAATGTACTTTTAAGAAACTTTGATGTATGAAATGGACAAGTATTGTAACTCGTTCTCATTATTGGATCCTTGGGAAAAATGTGGATCTTTCAGGTTCTTCCTTGGGGTGTGCTCGATGGATACCGCCCGTTGTAGCTTGCTTTCGGGGTGCTTAGTGTCTGGTGGAAGACAAGCACCTCCGTAAGCATGCTATTTTGGGTGGTTCTACCACACGAAACATGACCGACCCCTATCAGACCCTAAGGGGATTGGGGGCTCGAGCTGCGCGATCCAAGATCGAGAGACCGAGGTTCGAAGGCTAACCCACGAAGGGTCCAGGGCCACCTCGTGTCAAACAAGAGCCAGGAAAAAAACATAGATGAGCCTCAGCAGCCTTTGCCTAACCTGCATTGAGGCGGATAGGGTCATCTCAACCTTCTAGTTCAATCTAGCCTTTAGCCAAGCCCATAGAATCTCCATTGAGGGGGAATCTGTTGGAAGGTGGGTCAAGGAGCAATGGTACGCCACCCGGGGGCTTTGTCGACCCTATCGCAAAGCAATGGGATCAAATTTTGTCTGAACATCCCCGTTAGCAAGCTCATAAAGCACGTCACTTGAGCCATCGAGGCAAGCGGTGTCGCCTTAACTCCTCCAGTTGCCAAAACCATGGATGGGGCGACAATCACGAAACAAGCCAACCCTTGACTGAACCCCCGCCACTCGTGGGGGCTCGAGGAAGGTCAGCCAGCAATGAGACCAAATGCATGGTCACACAGTGATCGCCAAAATCCTAAGTAAGGGGTACGTGCAAATGCAAGAGTAAGTTCACTACCCTCGCTTCGGTCTCCAATAACATCCAGCTCCAGCGACCGCAAGGGGTCAAATCTCACTTGGGGGCTGATAAAGGTATGAATACCTCCTTTCTTTTTTTGAAATAGTCATCACATTAGACCTTTTCCTCGTGTCAAGACTGGCGGCAAGGTTCGGGGGAACAGATATGTAAGACTGCAAAAAGCTCGCGCCTAGACGGCCATGGTAATTTTTCTCACTAGCACAATCAAAATTTCCCCCTAAACACCTCGGGCCCTATAGTCTTAACGAATGGAAAGATCGGATCATAAACCTTTTTTCAAATGCAAAAGGGGGAAAAGTAAGCTCAAATGAATGAAACAAAATTGCAAAATGAAATCACGGATCTGTTTTCAAACATGAAAGTACCGACACTTGTCCACATATTACAGATAAATGTTTATCAAACTTATTCAACTAACTACTTCCTCGAAGGGAGAACCATGTCTTTCAGCCTATTCACCAGGTTCCACGCATTGGGAGTCACCGCCTTCTCAATCTCATCCAGCTCAGAGTCTTCATAGCTAGGCGCGAAGCCGAGGCTCATTACCTCCAAGTTGATCTCCCGATCATAATGAGAGCGGGTAACAGTGAAGGTTTGGGTGATCCTAGCGTGAAAGGCATCCTCCTCAAGCTAGCCCACCCGCGCCGTGATACCCATGGCATGAGCCGCAAGTGAGCTAGTTTCCTCTGGCTACGCCACCCCTAGGTTATCAAAGACCACCCCAACGATGATGCATAGAAGATCGTGCTCATCACTCTTGGCCTGAAGAATCTCCCACACATCGGTGAGCTCCTTGCCTAGCCTGGTAGAGATGCTCTTGGCCTCCAACCTTTGGGTCACTGTGACTCCAAGATCCGCCCGGAGGGAGTTGACCACCTGACATGTCTCATCATGCTCTCGGATGGCCCAATCACGCTCCTCGTGGACCATGACGTGCTCCGAGCAGAGCGTTTCTACAGTCTGGAGCAGCTCGTCTCGCTCCCTGCGTAGCCGGGCAATCGCCTCAGCATCCTGATCTGCCCTCCGCTGTAGTGCCGTGGACCTGCCCTTGACTTTCAACTTGAGATCCCGCTCCATCTCTAGCTCTGCCAGGAGCTCAACAGCTCATTGACTGGCCTCGGTGTCCTTCTAGAGCAGCTCATCCCGCTCCTTTTGGACCTAGGCGAACGCCTCCTTGTCCTACTTCACCCTAGCCGACAGGTCCTTGAACCTCTTCTTGTCTTTGTCTAGGACACCCCACTTCCACGACCTCGGGACCTCTTCGATGAGGCACCCGGAGTACACCGGCAAGGGGGCAGCCATGTCGTCCTTGACATAAAACCACTATGAATGCCACCCCTTGTTGGAGGTCGACAGACGCATCAATGGGTAGTCGTTCACCCGATTGTTGCGTAGATGAATGCTGGCACATCCCATCGGCATGCTCAGCTCCTGCTTCCCAACCCGCTTCTTCGATAGGTTGACAGCAAAGAAATACCGCCACAAATCGAAGTGGGGACTAATCCCCAGGAACCCCTCACACAAGGTGATGAACGCCGCAATATGCTAGACCCCATTAGGATTAAGGTGCTGCAACTCCACCTGGTAGTACTCCAATAGCCCCCAAAGGAACTTATGAGCAGGTACGGCAAATCCCTGCTCATGGAACAAAGCAAAGGACATGACATACCCTTCGGGTGGCAATGGCTTTCCTCATCACTAGGCAGCCGCCACTCCTCGACGGTGGACAACAGACGAAGAAGGCCACGGCGGACGAGGCCTTCCACGCGCTGAGGGGTAATGTTGGATCTGCACCACAGCTCCATTGAAACAATGGAAAAGGGGGTGGATGCGAGCTCGATGGTGGCTGCAATATAGATGTGAGCTTGATGATGGTAGCAATATGGGTGCGGGAGGCCCAAGCAATTGGCGGTGGAGGTTGTAGATACGAAGGCGAAGAGGCAAAGTATGGAACCCTAGGGGCGAACCCCATGGTTTTATAGGGGCAATGAATGCGAGAAGAGCAACCATATGCCTCGATCTCCGAGCCTACCACGACACACCGCCACATCACGTCATGGGATACGCGCCCGTGATCCCTATCTTTTCCCACCAAAATTATGCCAAACGGTTCGCCTTCCCAAGCGGACTGAACTCTTTTCCCACAGAAGGGATATGGGTCAAAAAGCTTCTTTCTCGGCCCGCCTGGGCCCAGGAGTCCAAGGGACAGCCCAATAGTCTCGACGGTTGTCCCAACGAGGGATGGGCCCATGAGCGACTAGGACTTAGGTACACGAGCATCAGTGGGGCCTCGATCTGTAATCGTGCCCCAGCCAGGCTGACCCTGGATGAAATCCCCATGAACAGGATACCAGGGTTCCCTTAAAACTATCCAGTTGACAAAAACCGAATCTCACAGCCCTACCCACGAAGGGTCTGAAATTGCCCCGAGCGACTCAGCCCAAATCACCCAGGGGCTCGAGCGCTACACCTAACGGGTGCACTTGCGCGCACCCTCAGGCGAATCAAAATACCCCCAGGCAATTCTGCCCAAATCACCTAGGGGCTCGGGGGCTACACCAATTGGGTGCGCTCGCGCGCACCCTCTAGCAAGTCAAAACACCCCCGTGCGACTCTGTCCGAATCACCTAGGGGCTCGGGGGCTACTATCGGGGACCTAGTACCAGGCTACCTAATAAGGTGGAACTAATAACCATCGAACGTTGACACTTCCGGTTATACAATAACACTACCACGCTTCTTGCTCGAACGATGGAAGATTGGTTCTGCCTCGCACGACCACCGAGGGCTAGGCTCCACCTCGCCCGATGTTCGAGGGTGGGCTCCGCCTCGCCTGACGGCTAAGGGCTAGACTCTGCCTTCCCCGACCCCTAAGGGCTAGGCTCCACCTCACCCGATGGCTCAGGGCAGGCTCCGCCTCACCCAACATTTGAGGGCGGGCTCCGCCTCGCCCAACGGCTAAAGACTAGACTCTACCTCACCCGACGCTCAAGGACGGGCTCTGCCTCGCTCGATGACTGAGGGCTAGCTCCGCCTTGCCTGAAGACTGCACCCTGATCCTTCATAAAGACAAGCATAGGGTACGATGGGACATTCGAGTCAACCATAGTATCGAGGGCCATGCCCTGTACACCTACAGGAAGCCACCGCCAGGATACAATGGGACAAGCGCTTTGAGCCCTTTCCGACCTAATAGTGCCCAAACAGTGTTGTAGGCGTCGACTTTTATCCCACAGTGTTGTAGGCGCTGCCATCAATCCTTGGACATGGATACTAACACAAGCATGCGACAACCACTAAGATCCAAAATAGAATTCACATCACCTACAGTGACAGACGTAGGGTCACTTCCCCATCTACTCCCCGAAGGGTCATAGCTTGGCCCTCTAACACGCCGCACCATCCGCTAACGTAGGATGGGACGCACCCACTTGCTGACAGAAGCTAGGGCATGACCCTATAAGGATTAGCGAACATGCCATCCCTAACACAGTCTGCCATGTTAGCAGGGTAGGCACATGGGAAAAGGAAGACCCGGCTCCTCTGAAGGACCTTCTCTATATTTGTTTTTTCTCTTTCTCCCATCTATAACCCCTGCTCCCCCTTGGTCAATAAAAGGGAGGGCAGGGCACCCCACTAAGGGGACTGACTTTTGACGGATCCATTCAACATAACACATAGCCAAGTAGCAACCGAGCTCTTAGCGTCCTTTCGACCTTTCCATCAGAGACTTGGGACTCGTCCCTCTCTCGGCCGTTTGTACCCCCTACTATGAACCTTTTTTGGTACTAATAACATGAGCAATAGCAAATTGGATGTAGGGACATTCTGCCTGAACTAGTATAAATCTTGTGTCATTTAGTATACCATCCGAGTCTAACGCGCAACAATTATAAATTTACGAGCCGGTGTTTGTTCAAAACACCGATGGTATCATGCAGCGAATGCTCTCGAGCTCATCCACTGCGATCTCTGTGGGCTAGTCATGCCAGCCACAAATGGTGGTCGATGGTAGTTCCTCCTACTCGTGGATGATTGCAGTCGCTATATGTGGTTGCAACTCCTGACGAGCAAGAACGAGGCGGTGGAGGCGATCAAGAAGTTCAAGGCGCATGCGGAGGCGGAGAGCGGTAAGAAGCTACGTGTGTTGCAGACTGATCATGGTGGCGAATTCACTTCGGTGGAGTTCGCTGAGTAGTGCGCGGATCAGGGTGTGGTGCGACACCACACTGCGCATGTACTCGACACAGCAAAATGGCATGGTGAAGCAGTAGAACTAGACAGTGGTTGGCATGGCTCGATCCATGATGAAGGCCAAGAGCATGCCGGTAAGGTTCTAGGGTGAGGTGGTGACCATGGTGGTGTTCATCCTCAACCGCACGCCCACAAAGGCTCTGAAGGGTGTGACACTGTTCGAAGCTTGGTATGGGCGCAAGCCGAGCGTGTCCTTTCTCTGAAAGACAAAACATCGGCCACATCAGGAAGACAAAGCTCAGCTGCATCAGCCACGTTAGGAAGATGAAGTTGGTCCTCATCAAGCTAGAGGACAAGAGCACACCGATGGTGCTCCTAGGCTACGAGGAAGGTACCAAGGCATACTGGCTCTATGACCCACATGGAGGCAAGGTAGTTGTCTCACGCGACGTCATGTTCGACGAGAAGGCAGCCTAGGACTGGGACAGTCCGGGCATAGGGGAGGCTGGTGGCTTCACCAGCACATTTGTTGTCGAGCACTTGGTTATCCACGGTGGTGAAGATGCTAGACAGGAGGTGTTGACCATTCCAGTAACAGAGCCGAGCACTCCTAGGATGGTGCTGAGCACTCTAGGAGGGGTGCCGAGCACTCTAGGAGTGATGCCAAGCGGTCCTATAGTGGTGCCGACCACTCTAGGACTGGTGCCGAACATTCACATAGCGGAGCCAAGAGGTCTTGCAGTGGTGTCGACCACTCCAAGACTGGTGCTAAGCACTCCTGCAGTGGTGCCAACCACTCCAGAAGTGGTGACGAGCGATCTAGGAGTAGTGCCGAGCACTGCAACTAGGGTGTCGAGCAATCCAGTTGTTGTACCGACCACTCCGGTGGAACGGAAGACTCCATCGATGTCGATCGAGTTTGCCTCATGTGCAAGCGACCTCACTGAGTTCATGGATGCCTTCCACGACGGTGAGGAGGTGCGGTTCCATAGGCTGGATGACATCATCAGTGGCACAGGGTCCTCAGGCCTAGTGGGTCGGCTGCTCAATGACCCAGAGCTGCTTCTTATCAGTGTAGAGGAACCACCCATGTTAACGTTGGTCGAGCGTGATGCAAATTGGCGATGGGCGATGCTGGAGGAGATGAAGGCAATCGAGGAAAACGAGACTTGGGAGCTCATCGATCCACCTCTAGGATGTCGTCTGATCGACCTAAAGTAGGTGTACAAGGTCAAGCGGGACTAGCGCAGCGCCATTATCAAGCACAAGGCATGCCTTATCGCCCAAGGCTTTGTCCAGCGTGAGGGCATCAACTTCGAGAAAGCCTTTGCGCCGGTAGCGCACATGGAGTCTATCCAACTACTGCTAGCTTTGGCAGCACCGAAGGACTGGTGCGTCCATCACCTAGACATAAAATCAGCCTTCCTCAACGGTGAGCAGGCGGACACGGTCTTCGTTAGACAACCTCTGGGTTTCGCCGTCAAGGGGGCGGAGCACAGGGTGCTCCGACTACGCAAGGCACCCTACGGGCTACGGTAGGCCCTGCGAGCTTGGAACGCCAAGCTTGATGCCACGCTGGGCGAGCTTAGGTTCACGTGGTGCGCAACCAAGCACGCGCTCTACATGCGGTGACGGGGAAAGGAGGAGCTCGTCGTCGGCATGTATGTGGAAGACTTGATCATCATCAGCGCGCGTGCGGAGAACATCGACAGCTTCAATCGCGAGATGGTGGCTCATTTTCGAATGAGGGATCTCGGCGCGCTCTCCTACTACCTCGGCATCGAGATGAGAAAGGCGGAGGAGGCGCTCATGCTCGGTCAGAGCGCGTACGCCTTGAAGCTGTTAGAGCAGAGCAGCATGGCTGAGTGCAAGCCATGCGTAACTCCAATGGAGGAGCGGCTGAAGCTGACGAAGGCCAGTACTGCGGCCAAGGTAGATGCAACACTCTATCGGAGCATCATCGGTGGTCTATGCTACCTAGTCCACACGAGGTCGGACATTACGTTCACCGTGGGCTACATCAGCCGCTTCATAGAGGATCCCCGAGAGGATCACCGGGCCATGGTGAAATGGCTAGTGCGCTATGTCAAGAGGACGGTGGATTAGGGGATCGTCTTCCCCAAGACCGGCAAAAGTGGGCTGCATTTCACTGTGTTCAGCAATGCAGACATGGCGGGGGACATCGACAGATGGTGGAGCACCTCTGACGTGCTCGTCTTCCTCGGGTCGGCTCTAATCTCATGGCTATCGCTGAAACAGAAGATGGTGGCGCTGTCCACGTGCGAGGTAGAGTACATGGCGGTGGCCACAGTGGCATGCCAAGCTGTGTGGCTACGTCGGCTGCTGAACAAGCTGACCGGTGTGGAAGCTCACCCACCAGCACTGATGGTGAATAACCAGCCCGCCATCGCCCTCGCGAAGAATTTGGTTCTCCATGACCGAAGCAAGCACATCGACGTCAAGTTCCACTTCCTCATGGGCTATGTCGATGGAGGGTAGATCGTCATTGAGTTCATCGAAACTGGTCAGCAACTCACACACGTCCTCACCACACCGCTCGGCCATCTTTGGTTCACGGAGCTGAAGAAGATGATCGGCGTGGTGGAGGTTCTAGGGTTAGCAGCAGGATTAAGGGAAGAATTGTAAAATAATCTGCTGCTCTCCCATATCTGTACGCATGGCAAGGGCAGGCGCTGTAGCCGCGATAGGGGCAGACGCTAAAAGGCTCCCCTGCCACACTATAGCCATAGCAGGGGCAGGCGCCAAAGTCAGCCCTGCTGTCACATCTAGTCACTGTGACCCCTTTCGGTTTGCTGAAACTTGACTGAAACTGGCTGAAAACACTATTCTGGCTGAATTGTTGTGAGATAAAACACTATTTTGGTTAAAAAAACAAGCCGAACAAGTCAGTTTCTAGGTAAGCCGAAGGGGGCCTGTAGTAGCATGGTAGCATGACATGTCTGTGCACTAGGATTAGATGGGTAGAGTTGTATATATAGCTTCCCACTATAACTCAGTAAAGTGAGAGAGTTCAGTTTTGCCATCTCCCCTGTAGAGCTTCGGTTAACGCTGGCGCTTGTGTTGTGTGTGTGCGCTCTGTTCTTCCTCCCTTTTCTACCTCCAGACGTAGTGTGTGTGATCGACAACGATGGTGAGCGATCGGCTCACCCGTGCGGGAGATATCGGGACCAACACATACATGGCGAGTAGAGTATTATGTATTGTTTGACCTTTGGTGTGTGTAGCAGGTACAGTATTCTTGCAAACAATGTCAACGGGCTAGGATGTAAGCACTTTCCTTTTCGCTTTTAACAACTGAAATAATAAATAGCTTATATTTATATTCTACTCTTTTTTTGTGTGCCTCTCATCTGGGTGTTCGTACACACGCATGTCCAATCAACACACGCATACTACTCACACCATCCGTGTACAAACAAACCTACAACTACACTCAGATCTAGAAGACCACGTGATTCTTGAGATCACCGAAATACACTGATTTCGTAGGCGACGGGCGCGTCGCAATCCCTTTATAGCTCCACACGAGAGAGAACGCGAGAGAGACTACAGATTTTTTAGAATAAATCTTGGTGAGCACCAGAGTTTAAATCGTGGTGGGCAGGCTGCCCATAGCAAGCCTTTGCCATCCGAGCTGAAGCTCGGTCTCAATATTCTACTCCTTTGAGTAGTAAGTTGTGACCATGTTGTTTCAATTGGAAGCGAAGTTGATGAAGGCTCGGTGCAGCTTTATATATTAGGGCCCTATATATTATGATTTTATTCCATGTCTTATCAATGATCGCATTATATGTACTAATAATGCTATAAACAATCTCCCTCCCCCCTCTCGTGTCCAGAGAGATTCAACTTCCTCCTGATCTGGTACACGCATGAATCATGAGTTCATGCTGCACAATTGCTAATGAATAATCATGCATAAATGGCATCGACAGCTTCAAATGGCGTATGTGCGGAGGACATTGACAGCTTCAAGCACGAGATGATGGCTCGTTTTCAAATGAGCAATCTCGGCACACTCTCCTACTACCTCGGCATCGAGGTGAGATAAGGGAAGGAGATGCTCACGCTCGGTCAGAGTGCGTACGCCTCGAAGCTGTTGGAGCGGAGCAGCATGGCTGAGTGCAAGTCGTGCGTGACTCCGATGATGGAGCGGCTGACTGACAAAGGCCAATACTGTGGCTAAGGTAGATGCAACACTCTATCGGAGCATTGTCGGCGGTCTGCGCTACCTAGTCCACACGAGGCCGGACATTGCGTTCGCCGTGGGCTACGTCAGTCGCTTCATGGACGATCCCCGAGAGGATCACTGGGCCGCGGTGAAGCGGCTGGTGCGCTACGTTAAGGGGACAGTGGATCAGGGGATCGTCTTCCCCAAGACCAGCGAAAGTGGGCTATAACTCACTGTGTTCAGTGATGCAGACATGATGGGGGACATCGACGGACACCGGAGCACCTCTGGCGTGCTCGTCTTTCTCGGGTCGGCTCCAACCTTATTATTATCGCTGAAACCGAAGGTGGTGGCGCTGTCCACGTGCGAGACAGAGTACGTGGTACACGCATGAATCATGAGTTCATGCTGCACAATTGTTAATGAATAATCATGCATAGATGGCATACCACGTCGCGGAAGAATTATGTTTGGTTGGGGAAATGCTTGGAACAGGGAATTTCTGATTGCAAGCATGTGCCGTTGAAGTTTTCAGGAGCCTATGGTTGCTAACAGCTTCCAAGGACCGGTGTTTCGCATGCAGTCCCATTATCAGAGACTTCAGTTCAGAGCTGCCCTTTCAACGCCGAAAGACTGAAGGCGTCTGATCTAGCTAAGTCGATCGAAGCATGGTTAGCTACAGGGTTATGGAACATGGATTACTCAAAGGACACGTTGTACTTGCCACTCCCAATGCTCACAGCCAGCGGTGGGGCTGGGGGCTCTAGCCCCCCCCCCCTCTACCGATTCTGGGCACGTGGAGCCCTTCTAAGTTCTCTCTTAAAATTTTATGCATATATGTATTAGGTAGAAGGAGCTAAGGTTAAGAGAAGATAAAAAAGCCTCTATTCTTTTGTTCAGCCCCTTCTAAATTTTTTTCTGGCTTAGTCCCTGCTCGCAGCGATGACAAGTGCATGACATATGGACTGAAGGAACAGGAAGGAACCTGCAAGCCTGAAGGTAGGATCATCAGACTGATCCGAATAGGAGTTTAGAGTCCTTACTCTTCAGAGGGCTTCGAGAGTCCCAGTCATCCCAGCCGGTTGGTTACCTGCAAAGGTTGCCAACGGCCATGCCAGTTAGCTATTAAACAAAGGCTAGCTACTGTGGTTAGCTCAGTTGGAACTCGATGGAAAGAAAGATAATGAAAGCGTCACCATATTTATTGTAGTAGTCGTACACACTGGTAACTAGCAGGACGTAGGATCTAAGTTATACAGCCTGTTCGTTTGTCTCTGGCCTGTCGTAAACGATCGTAAATTTTCAGCCGGAACAGTATTTTTCTCTCACACAAACCAGCCAGCAGTACTTTTTCACGAACCAGCAATGATACGAACCAGCCAACCGAACAGGCTGATACTTCGCAACCATGCATATGGACACGGCCAGGTCAAGACAATCTCCTCGAACGGCTTCTGGTGATCACAATGCGTGACCAAAAACGGCTTCGTTGCGCCACCGCTCCCGCAGCAGCTCAGCTCTTTCCTCCATCGGCCGCCGCGCGTATCGTCAGTCGTCGGTCGTCGTCACACCTCATCAGAAACCAACTAACGGATCAAAGGCTAGCCAAGCTAGGCAAAGGGCAAATCTGACTTAGACATTTTTATTAGAGAAAAATTCACCCGCGGTCCTGCTTGCCTCCGTGGCGTTCCAGCGTGGCGCGGACGTGGATTCTGGCCCAAAAACAAACTCACGCGGCCGGCCCCCTTTCCTTCAGTCACGACGCGGAGGCGGAACAGTTCCCCAATCATGTTCGTCGCCGGGAGCAGCGGTGCCGGCCACATCCAGCCGTGTCCGCCGCCCAGAGCCGCGGCTTCTCTACGAGGGCCACATCGATGGCGAGAGGGATCCACCCGCTTCTTAGCTTCTCCACTTGGGCGGGCTGGTGGCAGCCTCGCGGCCTCTGGAGGCAGGCACGGCCACGCCGGGGGCGGGCGCGGCGGCCGGGGAGGACGCGGAGGCTCGCCGTTGCCAAGAAGGCCCTCACGTCCGTCGGGCTCGCCGCCGACAGGAAGGCCCTCGCGTCGGTCGTGCTCGCCGTCGGCTCCAGAGCGATGTAGGTGGTCAGCTCCAGAGCGATGTGTAAGGAAAGCGCCGGCGTGGTCGTGGGCTCCGGCATCGGCTACGCGACCTTGTGAGGAAGGCCATGCCCTCCATATCAGCCAGTGTTCGACAAGGTAATGTAGAGAAGAGCCAGCAGAGAAGAGGAAGGATCATGGAGCAGTGAAAGAAAATGCAGAGAAGAGCCAGCATCATATCTGATTGAAAGAAAGAAGATATGAAAATTTCAGGCCTCTGTTGGCTATTTGTATGGAGAGATCTCTTGTATGGATATAGTTATGCTTCTGAAATATTCAGGGACACTTGAAATGTAATGAGATGGTTGCCAGCATTGTAGAACTGTCTTATGTGCAATGAGATTGCCTATTGATGCTTGCTTGCATCTACATCTATATTTTTCTGTGATGGTTGCCAGCATTCAGTTAGCTCAATCTGAACATATACTGAAATGCATGTATAGGGCCTCTGTTGTGTGTTTGAGCTATTCCAGGATATACTTGCTTGAAGTATGAAGTATTTGCCCATTTTGCCTGTACTTCTATTACCATGCAAATTTATGTGGTAAGGCTCACTGGGTCTCCATACAATTTTTTCTACAGCCTAAGAGAATGTCTTAATATTTTATGGTTTTCTCTTCAACATATATAGGCAGCCATGAGCTACGACCATAAAACATATATTAGCTAGTGATATGAAACATGTATTGCAATTAACCACATATATGTAAGAGTGAGGCATAAAACACATAGCCATAAAAGACCATTTAGTTTGCCATTGCAGAGTTGCAACTGTGGCACTGGTACCTATGTTTTGGTGCCATTCTACAATGTTATGGTGCTACCTGTACAAGCATCTTTTTCAGACATAGATGCTACAGTCATAGACTAACTATTTCCCAAAGGCAAGGGCAACCTTCAGCACAATGTCCCTTGATTCTCCTCTTATCATTCCTCGGCATCTTAATTTCCACCCTATTCTTCATGCTGTACTCATTGATTGCAGCTCTAGCCATTTCCACTGAATCAAATACCATGCCCACTTTAAACATTGGATTATTCAAGTCTTCATTTCTGAAACTACTGAATCTCATATTGACTTGGCCCTCTCTTTCATCAGCTGGTAGTTGAAGCTCTTCACCTTCACTGGATAGGTCACTTAGATCATCAGTTGGTGTTTTCGCTTTGTCCCCCTTTAACCTGCTTCCTTGGTCTTCTTTGCCTTTGTAATCTGCATAGCCTTATCCACATCATCATCTACGTATTCCTCATATAAGTCATCATCTCCTTCATCCAGCTTATTGTCACTGTCCACAAAATAGTTTGAATCATCACTATCATCTTCGCTTCCACTGACATTATCTGCACCTGGGGTTGTCTCCTTCCTCAAATCACTGTAAAATATAGGCAATTTCTCTGGTCTCTTCTCCATGTGTTGCACCTTCACAGAGATGATCACTTTGGGAAGCTCTGTCACTGGGTTAAGCACCACATCATCCCATGAAAATCCACCAATGTCGTCTTGGTCAAAATACAGAACCAATGTCTTCACCCTATCAACCACTGAACACATATCATTTGTATCTGCATCAGTAAGCATAAGCCTCAAGCCATCTTGCATTTCCTTTCCTGGCAGCAACCAATGCACCTTCAAGGCAGTGTTGTTCTCATAGCCAAGTTGTTGAGCAATGTCATCAAACCACAAAGTGGACCAAGTATCAACATCACAGTAATCAAACCAGCTTATCCTCTCATCCACATAGGACTTCAAATTTTCCGAACCAACGAAAAATCCACCATGATGAACTTCAACAGTGAACTCATTGTTGCTACCTACCGTTAAACAATTGTGCAAACACACTACATCAGTACTACGCCATGGTCAATATTTCACTACACTACATCAGGTAAATTTACACGACATCAGTGTATTTCACAGTACCCATCTTAACCCTACCCCATGAACAAAACCCCAACTTTCATCGAATCGCACCCTAAATGTCAAACCCTAGACCCCAAAATCGAAACTTTACAAATCAAACAACCACGATTACTTCGAAACCATCAGTTCGGGCACCCAAAATTGAAAACTTTTGTCATCCCAGAACTTACCATAACAAGGCGTAGGCTCCCCCTTTGCTCGCAGCTTCGGACCCATCGCCGTAGCCTCTGCGCCAGCCACCTACTTTCCTGCCGCCGCCTACTACACCCACCCAATCCCTTCTCCTTCGATCTCCTTCACCGAGAAGCC
The DNA here is from genome assembly GCF_019320115.1 of Miscanthus floridulus. Taxonomy (NCBI): domain Eukaryota; kingdom Viridiplantae; phylum Streptophyta; class Magnoliopsida; order Poales; family Poaceae; genus Miscanthus; species Miscanthus floridulus. The sequence continues at coordinate 167,629,337 of NC_089580.1, forward strand.
GGCGTCCAGCTACGCCTCGGTGACCCACCGTGGCCACCGAGAAGAAGCAGAGTAGGCGAGTCTAAAGGAGAGCGAGCAGGGGAAAGGGGGCCGACTGCGTGCATCTGATTTTGGGTCTGGATCCACGTCTGCGCCACGCTAGAACACCACGGACGCAAGCAGATCGGGTCGTGGCCCGTTTGGACCCCTAGTGGCACGCGGGACGAGTTCTGGGACCCGAAAGTTGCATTTTTAAAGAACGGCGACTTAAGTGACACCTGCTGCAAGTCAGAAGACCACGGGTGAATTTTTCTCCTTTAGTAGCTAGCTCCACAAGTCAAACAAGTTTATTAACGATGCTGCAAGTCGCGCGGAGCATGTACATGTGTAGACTTATCTCAGTAGGTACTCTCAGTAGCTAGCTAGCTATAAATACGCAGGTTCCTCATCTTTTGTGCATTCAAACTAACGCTTCCGAGAAAGCAAAGCACTCGATCGATCGATCGGGCTCACCACATCCAGCCTCCCCTCCTCTCGTCTTTGCTGCTAGCAGCTAGGTAGCTTCGACGATCGATCTCTGTTCGTTTTGACGATCAATTCGTGTGCAACGATCTATGGCCTATGGCAAGAGGTCACGCCAGAAGGCCGAGGAGATGGTCTGGCTGCCCGACGGCGCCGACGTCACGCGCTTCCTGATGCTCTTCTCGGGCCACCACCAGCACTTCTACCACGGCGCCGGCGTGGCGTCCACAGACGCGGCCTCCTCGGCGCCCGAGCGGGTGTTCGAGTGCAAGACCTGCAACCGGCAGTTCCCGTCCTTCCAGGCGCTCGGCGGCCACCGGGCCAGCCACAAGAAGCCCCGCCTCGCGGACGGCGGCGTCGACGCCGCGGCGGCCGAGCCGCCCAAGCCTAAGGTGCACGGCTGCTCCATCTGCGGGCTCGAGTTCGCCATCGGCCAGGCGCTCGGCGGCCACATGCGCCGCCACCGGGCTGCCGATCAGGAGGACGCCGGCAGCCCGCCCGGCCTCGGGCTTGGCCTCAGCCTCGGGAGCGGGCTACTCGCCCCGAAAGACGACAGCGGCAAGAAGGCCGCGCCGCCGGCCGAGCTGGTGCTGGACCTTAACGCCGTGCCGGAGCTGGAGGAGGAGCAGGATCGCGCCAAGCTGGGGCTCTCCATCGAATTCCCCGTAGCAGTAGTTGACTTCTTACGTTAAGAAAGAACGTGGAATAGGTGATTTGGGACTCAACGGTCGTTTGCAGATTTGATACTGGATCAATATTCATACATATAGATGTACCCATCTGTTATTCATCCAGAGTGTCATCATAATAGGAGTTAATCTTTCAAATGTTATTTTTGCATTTTTTTCGGAATAGATTGATCTTCTCGGTTCCATTTTTGAATTATTATTATTACATTATTACTACACACGTTAAGCCACCCCAGAGGTCAACCTCGAAACATTAGAAATTCCAGAGTACATGGTTTTTTTTTCTCAGAAATGTATGAGGATACTTCTAATGCTCTAGGGGGGCGGCTCATATAGTATGGTTTGACTTTCTACGGCGTTTTGTTTTTTTATATTCATATATATTTCAAGTGGATTTTTCCGGTGCTTGGAATTTTTTCAGAACGGTTGATGGGTCCAGATCTACTGGTTTAAAAGTGGGAGGAACCCATTAGAAGGAACCAAGAACTTGTTACCTGGAACTAAATTAGTTAGCTAGGAACTCCGTTAAAAAAAGGATATTTTGGTCTTTGCACGTAGCGTTTCGGCCCCCTTTTCAAAGGCCGGCAGATCAAAGAACTCCTGGGAGGCCTTAGGCAGAGGCACCTGGCCGTCAATCCCTGACCGATGCCCTTACCAGCGAGGATTCGTGGCGGCGACTCCCTCGGCGTTGAGTGCTTGCCGCCAACGCGCCAGCGTTGTCGATCTGAAGAGCCGATGGTGGGAACGGAACCTACCAGCCGAGCCACACGACGCAAAGCCATAGACCGCAATCCTAGCTCGACGAGGATCCACAGCGGCGACTGACCGTCGCCTGCTTGCGTTCAAGGCATCGACATTTCCTCGATGCATTATGGTTAAGCCAGCCTTGGGATTTCGTTTTGGGTCTCAGTAAAAATTAGGTGGTCTCAAAATACTAAAGTATCCTTACTAACAATGGAATCGGCATTTTTTAAGTCAACGGTTAAAATTAATCCCAGCGGTAGGAACCGGCCAGTTCCGACCAAGCACAGCAACAAAGCTCTTCAAGTGCTTATAATATATATATACATCTCTTTTCTCTCATCGTCATTTCCACCCGGAAACTTCTCCGATATATAGGTATGTGTCTCTTGATCTGTATTGCCCACATCTAGTTCACTTATTACGAATTTAGTGTCATGCCTAATGTTTTCTGTTAAAAAATATAGAATCAATCTAGGAGGATTTGAATGTCTAATGTTTTTTAAAAGAGAGATTCAATCTAGGAGGAATTGGGAAGCTTTTCATTATTAAAAAGAAACTATGAACCTAAATTCAAGTTAAATAGACACAAACTTGAGTGGTTGGGTATACAATCACACATTCTACCCCCAACTAGTTGATCTAGACTTCTCATGGCTTATCTATGATGTTAGTTTTTTTTTCCACTGCAATGAATTCAATGTATCATGCATAGAGTGTAGATGAGAGGAGCAGCACTTGGGACATAGAAGTTTATACTAGTTTAGAGTAGATGAGAGGAGTAGCACTTACTTGGGGCATAGAAGTTTATACTAGTTTAGCATATGTTGATGTTGTATTGCTTGTGCGTCGAATGTCAGGGTTTGGTGTCGTGTAGGGAATGGTCATCAAGGGCTCCCCGCCGAGCCTTATATAGCACCATGATATATTACATATGGATCACCCCTGACAATCACTGATTATGTTTCCTGTTCGGTTATCATCATGTCTAAATTAATCTACTCACATCACATGCCTATATCCATAATCCATCAAGTCCTGTGCGCTTAGTAGATGAGGCACCTAAACAACCCAAATTATTATCCTATAGATTCATATTCTTATAATCTCATTCACTATATAGATTATAATAATTCATAGGTGGTTAAATAGGCTCTAATTTGTCTCTAGATTTGAGTAAAAATATGGAAGGATATATGGGGCCGAAGAAATGGTGCGAAATTTAGCAAAAAACAAGTCAATTTTGTGGCCACTGCACGTGATACATCGTTGTATGTTGAATCTATCTACTCTATTTACTAATTCCAGTACAACTTCGTATAGTACATACAAATTATAAAATAAAAATATTTTTTATAAAGCACACTTTATTTGAGAAGGATTTTTTATTAAAAAAAAAGAAAATCCTACAGCTTCTGGTGGTGGTGGTGTCGCTTTGTCAGTTCCAGTCATTCTTTTAGGACCCCTTTGGATTGTAGGAAAGTTTCCAGTTTTCTGCGTTTCTCCTGTGAAAATGAACTGATTCCTGTAAAATTCCTGCGTTCCGAGGGGGGGACTTACTTTGAAATGGGCCACTACTATGCTTACCAAAAGTCTAAGGTCAAAGCATCTCAATCCCAGCCCATGCAAGAGGCCCATGTTCAAACACTTCACTCCTCCAAAGGAAAAATATCTCATCGCTTCTGCCATCGTCGCCGTCCAGCCCCGAGTTGGCGTGGTCATTCTCCATCTCCAATCCCCAACCTGCCGTCCCGCTTCCGCAACCAGCCAACGCACCCCCCAAACCCAAAACCCTACCACGACGCCCATGGCCTCGCCGCCGCCGTCTCCTGTGCCGCACCCCACCTCCGCAGCAACCGCAGCTGCGGCGGGCAATGGTCACGCCACCTCCGCTTCGCCGGTGGACGCGCTCTTCCTCCAGAACCTCATGAGCCGCGTCCAGCTCCGCCCGCCCTTCCTCGACACCAACTCATTCCTCACCCAGGACCTTGACGACTTCCTCCTCAACGAGTTCGCCGCGCTATCCGCCGCCGCAGGGGCGTCGGATGATGACGAAGACGAGGAGGATGAGGACGGCGGGCTCGCTGGCGGGGAGGGCTCCGGGGAGGCGAGGCGGCGGCGGATGCTGGCGTGGGAGGAGGCGAAGCTGGAGAAGGAGATCGTGCGGATGGTGCTGGCCGGGGAGGCCGAGGACAAGCTCAAGCCCAATTCGGGCCAGTCCGTGGCCGTCGGCGACCACCACCTCTGCGTCGGCTTCCACGACGACGCCAGCGGGGAGTATCGCATCTGGGAATGGCATGGCCACGTCATGCTGTTCGACGACGAGGACGGATACTCCGCAGAGTACATTTATGGCAACCACTTCGAGCCGCTCGCTGCTGCCACAGCCAGGGCCAAGAAGAAGGAGAAGGAGATGAGAGAGAAGGACTTGAGCATGGGGCTTCGGGATTTGGTCTTGGACACTGACGACGGTGGCAATGGCAATCTCTCCAAAGAGAACCGCAGCAATGGAGGGCCCAGGGTAGTGCGCAGGAATTGGGTTTCTAGAGCTTGCTAGGTAATGGCTTTCTAGAGCTTGCAGTGAGCTTGGTGGAAGAAGCAGTGCATCAATCCGTGTGACAAAAGCAAATAAAGATTTTGTTGTCCTTTTCTCACTGATGGCTGTTTAAGCTGTCTCTTGTATTCTGATGAGAAATCAATCACATCTATACTTTGCTTCTGTTATCACACATACACTTTAACTCTTGGGTTCTTAAATGGAATCTTTATTCAATACTCTACATATATGTTGTTTGTTGAGTTAAATGTACCTCTTTTCTCTTGGTGCTCATGTGATCATGTTTTTGCTTCAGTGCTCTGAACCCTTTTGTTTACACGTTGCAATGTGCTATGGATGGCTGATATGCTTAAGGTGTATGTGTCACTAACAGAAGCATGGTTACTGATATGTTTAAGGTGATTTTGCTTGGAAGTATATCTGATTTGTGAGAAACATTATTGTTTGACAACCTTGAACACATTCCATTGGGGTGTACCCAGTTCAGAGAGCCCCCGCTCTGTGAGGGGTCTGGAGAAGGGTGTTAGTGGAAGCCTTACCCTCGCCTGTGCAATGCGAGGAGACCGCGACTCGAATCTAGGACATTCCGGTCACATACGGTAAGACTCTACCGCTTGCACCAAGCCCGCCCTTCCTTGAACACATTCCATTGGCATGTGAGAAATATCCCGCAAAAACTCTTCCTACTACTATTCAACTTGGATAACCACGCAGGTGATTTCCATAGAAAGCAGAATAGGGTGAATATGGTAAAGGCCTTGTTTGGATACACTTGTAATCACCTCAATCCATGTGTATTGGGGTGGAACTTTGTTTAATTTCCACCACAATCCATTCCCACACACGTTGATTGAGGTGGATACGAGTGCATCCAAACCAAGCCCTAATTGAATAACTGTATGCTCTGTGGACCTGAAACTATCGATTGGCTGCATTCAGTTGCTAGTTGCTATTTTGTTCTTTCAAAGATTAGAATTAGTTTTGTTGAGTTGTCATTGTTGTTGGATCATTAATAAGCCTTTACAACTTTCAGGCTCATGACTCTTATACACTACAATATGCTGTTTGTTCAATTAAATGTGCCTCTTATTTCTTGCTGCTCATGTGAACATATTTTTGCCTCTTGGGATACAAAGTTGAGAGATCAGGCATTGATACGCTAGGTACTTGCTGATTTTTTTTCCAGTGCTCTGTATCCTCTTGTCTACACATTGCAACTTGCTGCCATGGGTGGCTTTATGTGTTTTGAACGATTCAGTATCACTGCCAATTGTATCTGTGGTTTGTTATATGTTTAATCTGTGGTTTGTTATATGTTTAATTAAAATGATTTTTATTGGAAGTATATATGATTTGTGGAAGAAATGTCATAAATAAAGGTAAATAAAACATCACAATTGATAAAACATTGTTTTCGCCTACGTTGAACACATTCCATTGAAATGTGCAATATATCCCAACAACTATTGCTGCTACTATTCAGCCTTTGAATTATCCAACCGCATGTAACTGCACATGTGGTTTCCGTAGAAAGCACTATAGGATAAAGATTGTAATTGGATAGATCTATGCTCTGTATACCTGAAACCATTGATTGTCTGCATTCAATAACCACTATTTTGTTCTTTCGAAGATTATGATTAGTCTAATTGAGTTGTCATTGTTGATGGATCATTAAGCCCCTAGGACTTTCAGGCTCATGAGTCATGACTCAGGAGCCAAGGCCACAACACTGTTGTGTTGTTACTCTGAATGATTGTACAGGCCTTCCAGGGTTCCAGACTTGTGTATCAATTAATCATTTTTCTGTGGCAAGATTGGTAACCAAGCCCTATTCTTGTACCTCCATAGATTTTCTGTTACACTTTCGAAAATTTGTTGCTAGAAGGAACACATGATACTGATGATTATTTAATTCATTGAATCAACTTTAGAGCTGTTTCACCAGGGATGTTAAAGGGTTATTTGTAAACACATAGTATATATGTTCTCAGAGGTCTTTATACATTTACCAATGGACTAAAGGTGTTCTTACTATTCACTGCTGCTAATGTTCAAAATCTTTTAGAGTAGCATTCTTACTCTTACTTGGTATTAGTATCTAACATGATATGCTGTAGATGTTACTCTCCAAATCTTTGTTATTTTGCCTACTAACATGTTAAAAGAAAATTGTTTTTCACACGCCATAACTCCTGCAAAGGACCGTACCAGACTATAATTTTCGACCACCTCTTTATTGAAACTCATAAATCCATGCTGATTACTAAGGTTCTGGCATTTCTGGTAATTATGATTATTGGTCATGGCCTGTTTAGACTACCCTTGACTAAGACATTTGAACTGGTCCATCATTTGAACATTCAGTTTTGTTCACATACTAGAAGTCACGGACAGGGATCCCCTTGCGCAAAGTCGAAGGTTTTCTTGGCTATTGCAATATTATCACATTAAACCAAGATAGCTACAGAATCCTTCTTTGTAGATTGAGTTTGATATCTTATATCTTCCGGGATTTGTGGTTGCTTACCATATTATTGTTTAATTTGTGGTTTCTAGCCTGTCTATTTCATCTTGGCCTAGATCTGTTGATTTATGGTTGTTTTTGAAAGAGGTTAGGCTGATTTCCTTTAAGTAGATGCAACCTGTACAATTTGAATAGAAGCATACAAACGACTGTCGTCCATAGTGACCTTGGTATTAATATAATATGTGTTTCAGTTGTATAATTCAACTTTCAATGTGAGGTTAATTGAAGAAGTTTGCACGGTTAGCATTGCCATTGAGCATGGTTGCCTTCTAGCCTGCATCTCTTTAAGCTATCATATTTACCTGCTAGTGTTTGATTTTTCCTGCCACCTAGTAAACAGGTGAATTATGATATGTACAGATTATAGATGTTGTTAGTCTGCTTCCATAAGCAAGAAAAAAAAATGAAATACCTGTTGCATCAAAGCATGGCCAAGTGTGCTCCTGTTGAATTGAGTATGGGTTTACCTGCCACATAGATGATTCTTGATTCTAGTAGTGGACTGATAGCATCCAAATGTAAGCTTTCTGGGCAAGAGACCCATGATTCGGATCATGTCATGGCATTCATTTGCCCTTTCCTGCTCACACCTTACCTGCATAAACTAGAGTTAGGGAGTGTTTGGATCCAGTGACTAAAATTTAGAGGTATGTCGGGAGGATGTTGCATGGGGGTATTTGGATACTAATAAAAAAATAAATTACATAATCCGTCAGTACTCCACGAAACGAATTTTTTAAGCCTAATTAACCCGTCATTAGCACATGTTTACTGTAGCAAAGCATTGTCAAATCATAGACTAATTAGGCTTAAAAGATTCGTCTCGTAAATTAGTCGCAAACTATGTAATTAGTCTATATTTAATACTCTATGTATGTGTCCAAACATTCGATGGGACAGCCACTAAAATTTAGCATGGGCAACCAAACACCCTCTTAGTCCCTAGTTTAAGCCCGGAAGGGTTGATACAATAGTAGTTGCGGTCAATGTGGGTCACGCATCCTGTGTCATGTAGCTCCTATCCGGTCACTGGTTCGAAGAAAAACTATTGAGGCTGATACAGCACTCCTCTGTCCTGTAATGAATCGGCCCTTGTGATGACTGATGATCAACACGCCGGGTCAGAGTTGTCCTTGCATTTCTTTAATCTCGTGCTACTGGCTGCTACTGCCATGACTTTGTGAGACGAAACAGTTGCTTCCTGCTTCCTGGTGTGCAGGTAAATATAAAGGCTGCTGCTGGCTGCTGAAGCTGCGAGGAGCGACAGGTTCTGACTTGCTTGTGAGACTCGTCGGCGGCAGGTGCGACTAGTATTATAGATTGGCAGAGACGGCAGGCGCGGCCGTGACAGAGGTTTGCTGTGCAATGCTGGCCGCGGGAAGCATCTAATAAACCAGAACGTGATGGTCATATGAAACAAATATCCTTTGCCGTCTTGGAGAAGGTCTGAGCTCTCTACAGTCCAGTCCAGTAGTGTATGTTTTTAGCGTATCCGGGTCCTGTATCGAAATGCCAGGCACCTTTTATCTTTTCCTCTGATCCTTTGCAAGCTGCCCTGTTTTCGTGAGCTTATACGTATGAGAATGTGTCGTGAAGAATCTTGCGGCTGGTGTTTGCTTCGACTTCAGACTTGAGAGCAGCGTGATGTCTTCGTACAAGCCATTTTTTATCCTGGAAACTCTGAATCGGAAGCCTGGACGAGAAAGGGCATCTGATGATCTGAGGTTGCTTTGCTGAATTCGGAGACTACTGGAGGGATAGGAAATTCCTCATCTGACAATCTTCTCGGTTTTGGATAATACGCGGCGGTTCGAGTCCGCACAGAATCTTGCAGAAAGTGCTCATTTAGTCATAAGTAAGTAGATAACACAGTTTTTTGCTCGCCTAACACGCATTCCTGGGTGATTTTAGACAACAAATATTGGTTTGTCTCAAGGGCTTCCTTGGCTGTAAAGGCAAACCAAATTTATCAGGTTTGACTCTTTGACTCTGGATATAGAGCGATAAAGCTAAATTGAACTATAGCTTAAAATGGAGAACTCTGCCAGGCGCCCACGCCAAGTACAGAGCTCTAACCCTCTCCAATCTGTTGTGATCCATGGCGTCTCCTGACTTGTACAAAGCAAGTTTACTTTTTTTTTTGAGGGGTACTCTACTATTTTCCCTACTAGAAGTTGTGACGTTTGAGGAAAAAACAAAGCAATTACTATTTCCCATACTAGATTAGGGCCTTGTTTAGATTGCAAATTTTCGCAATCAGGACACTGTAGCACGTTTCGTTTGTATTTAACTTTGTTCGATCATGGACTAACTAGGCTCAAAAGATTCGTCTCGTGATTTACAACCAAACTGTGCAATTAGTTATTTTTTTTACATACATTTAATGCTCCATGCATGCGTCCAAAAATTGATGTGATAGAGAGAGAGTGAAAAAACTTAGAATTTGGAGATGATCTAAACCCTAGAGTTGTGACGTTTGAGGAAACAAGGCACGGCCGGACGGAGGGTGGATCGATCGAGCAGGAGCAGCGTTGATGCGACGCGTCCCTTAAACAATTGGCCGGCCTCCTAACCGGGCTGCTTGATCTCATCTCCGGCGAGAGGACAGGAATCTCTTGTCCGAGCTCTCCAACACTGGACCCTACGCCGTGACACTCGTCAGCACAGGAGCAAGGGACAGAGCGAGACAAGAGCCTAGGCCACAATCTAATCTGTCACTTCAATCTTTTTTTCGCCCACCCTGACAACGAGGTGCCCGGCAGTCGGCTGTCGAATAAGGATACCGGTACGTGACAATAACGAATTACATTCGTGATTAGCAAGCGGGATTAGTGATGAGCCTGTCATCTAATCATCATCATCGTGTAAGAAGTCAAAGGGGTTTTCGGAGCTGGACAGGGAGAAAACAAAAGCCTGAAACGGCAGGATCAGTGCTAGAGTTTCTGTTTATTTAAGTACAGAACAAGGGGCATGGCTATTTATGGGGCTAATGAATCCCCCTGCCTTCTCTATCTTTCTATCGATCGATCCGGTAAGGATTCCACTGAGCTGTGGGCTCCTCCCTTTTCCGTTGCCCCGGCGTGCTTCTCTTCTCTGGCAGCGGCGTCCGAGTGGAAACGGCAGCAGACGAGGAGACGAAGCCCAAGCAGATACCACGCATTGATCGCTGCTCATCATCACGTCGGCGCGCACGTCCTACTCCTAGCTAGCACTCTGTATTTAACCGACGCTCCGGGCTCGCTTCTCCGTTCCTCTCCGCTCGTCTGCTGCATCGTCCTGCCTGCCGGGCCGCTGCCGGTACATGTAAGAATGGATCCTGTACTGCTCCACCCTTTCACGGCCTTCTCTTGCATTGCTAGCCAAAAGAGGCACGAGAGAAGATCATCCCGGGCCGATGCTAGCTAGTGGGAATTCAGTATCATGAGAGATGAACTTCTGCTTGGCTCTGTCTTTGTTTTCTTCCCGTTGCTGGCATGTTGTTATTATAGATGATCTTCTCTCGTGCCTCGTTTGGGGTTGGGGCATGTGGTTTCTGATTCGTCTTGTGGTTTTTCTGCCTGGGCGCCTAGAAGCTGGGGATGTGTTAGCTACTTCGACTCTTCCTTGAATTGCTCTTCAGTCTTTCGCTCTGTTCCGTTGCTGAACTGATCGAGCAGCCGGATCACCAGCGAAATAAAAAAGCTTGTTTCCATCATGTTCTTGGATTCCTTTCCTCTGACCACGGCATGGCGTTTGGTTTGTAGGTGGTGACTGGTGAGGCCAATCAGATTTTCATCTGTGCACAATGTGGAACTACTCTGCGCCGCACTCGCTCCTGCTGCAGTACGGCGACAACTACGGTACGTTCTTCTACCGTCCTACAATCCTCTTCGTCGCGTTTGCCTCTGGAATGTACTAGTCATCGTGGTTTTTCTTCGATGCGTGCAGCCAGGTGCGAGAGCTCTAGTTCATCGGCAGGATCCGTGGGCCTGGACAGGATGTGAGTTCTATCTTCCATGTCGCTGTAGGCTTCGTTAGGGACTTGGTGTTCTTCCTGGACATTTTCATAAGTAACTGAATTTGTTTCTGCACTGAGCAGACTGGCAGCGGAGTATGGCCGGTTCGACTCTCTGAACTTGTCACCACCACTTCACGGCCTTCAGGCGCAAACGCTTTTTGTTATGCACGGTTCAGAGAACTGCCTAGGTACTTTACTTTTTTTTTGGGGTGCGTGTTGATGTGTTCAACGACGTCGCCTGTATGGAAAAACAAATTCGTACTTTTTTCCGTTGTTTATTTAATCTCACTGATCGTGCATGAATGAACTATACTAGGAATAGGCGCGAATCCGATCTACAGCAGCGAGGCCCGGCCTGCGTTTTCGCAGCTCAGCTTCACCCAGCCAACTGCCGCTGCTGCTGTAATTCTCTTCACATTGTTCAAGTCGAAAGCTTCACTAGTATCATGCTAATGGTTCTAGTATTAAGCTTGCGTCTTGGACATGCCTGTTTCTGTCAGCACTACTCGATGAAATGGACGGCAGCAGCGGGGGAGACGGTGACCGGTGACGGCAGCCGTCTCAGGGGATCAAAGAGGCTCAAGACAACGACGCCAGCGACAGCACAAGGTCCACAGCACGGCCAGCGCTGCAATCCGAAACCAACAAGAGATCAGTCTATGAAGGTAACCAAAGGTTGTTTTGTTCGCATGTAAACCCGTTTCTATGCACAGCATGCAGGGTTCGATGCCTGCCTGATCCCGGACATCAACATCACCTGAACGTTCTGCATTCTGAATGTTATTTTTTTCTTTTTTGGTTGTTATTATATACTTTGTGCAGGCACCATGTAAGAGCAGCCAGAAGCTGGGGGACAAGATCACGGCACTTCAGCAGCTAGTCTCCCCGTATGGCAAGGTAAAGCTCCAGCAGTTCGTCGACCTGTGCTGCCCATGCTGTGTGTGTATTCCTATCTGTGATCTGCATGCCTAGCATGCGCCAATCTGAAGAGAGCGTTTTTGTACCTGAATAAAATCTACCCGCGTGTGCAGACGGATACGGCATCAGTGCTCCACGAGGCAGCCACCTGCATCAAGCATCTCCACGAGCAGATCCAGGTGGGCAGATGTTGCATCAGCTTAATACTGAATGGTCATGCACTCATGCGACACTTGGACACGAGGAGCACGCAACTCACGGTTTCTCTCCGTCCCCGTTTCACCATCCTTCTTTTTTTCCTGCAGATTCTGACCGCCTCATACCCTGAATTTATTTCTTCAGCGTCACAGCAGGTACCCGATTACGGGATCATATACTAGCATATAAAGCGACTGGTTCTTTTGTCTAAATTTTCAACGTGCTTCACACGAAAGACGTGCGCTGAGACTGAAAGCTTGGCTTCTGTTCTGTGGTTGGCAGGATACGGGCGAGGAAGAGGGCGGCGCGACGGATCTGCGCCGGCGAGGCCTGTGCGTGGCGCCACTGTCCCCGGCCGTCGTTCAGCTTGTGTCAGCCGAGGCCGTGCTCCGCCACCGCGACGTGGCCTTCACGGAGGATCACTGGCGCTGCCTCGGCACTCTGTAACCGGCCGGAGATGCTGCCATGGTTCAGTTCGTAGACGGTAGGAGTACCAGACATCAGACATGGCATCTCCGGTTGCTGTTGGTGTCATCAGGCCTTCAGTTACAGCGTTAGAACTCAATTTCACTTGGAAAAATAAAAATTACCCACGCGCTTCGAGAGGTTATTATTTTTATTTATAGCATAATGGATATACACTACATTATTACTACGTCACCAACTGTTTTATCCTGATGGTTGCCTCTGCAGTCTGTACTGCAAGTATACTCCATGATGTGGATGCCACCAAGTGCATAACTGTGGCGATGTGTACCTATCTCCCGTTTGAGACTAGAGAGGCTGAAATATTTAGTATTCCGTTAATCGAATGATAAGCTTAAGGACTCGTTCGGTTCAACTGAATTCGGGCTACGAACCATTTCTATTGACCGAAGCTTATTCAAATTACATAATGAATCCGGCTAATATTTCCCCGCGGTCATTCCCCTTCGAACGAACGTGGCCTAAAGGAAAATCAATCGCTTAACCCAATGATCAAAGAGAAAGTGCTTAACCCAATGTTCCGGCAGTTACGGCATCTTACGCCAGTAGTGCAACGTTGCCATGCCAAACAAAATGTTGAAAATAAATGTTCGAATATGCCTTTATCGGCGTCCCCAAATGAAACAAATGCTAATTTACTTGAATACTTGTGCTCCAGATACATACAGTCCAAGAAAGGAAGGCAGCGGCAGTTTGTTGATCCAGCCCTGTCTGTCTTCTGTTGAGTTGCACATCAACATGACAACCAATTAGAGGCCTAAATTCAAACCTATAGCGCGGCACAGGCCGGCATCGATTCTTTTCATTTTATTTGTTCGGGGATTCTGTGCGTGCTGAAATCTTTTCGGTGCGTCATTGGTTGATTTGGATCTATGAATCTTTAGGCCGTGTTTGGATGCATGTATATTTATTTTAATCCGCATGTATCAGAGTGGAATATAATAAAATTTAGTTCAATTTCACCTCAACTCACTTCAACACATGTGGATTGAGATGAATACATGCGCATACAGTGAAGTGTTGGGTCTTACGGTAAACAGTCTGCAATACTTCATATGTTATTTTAGATAAACTTTATATAAACTTTTGACCAGCCTTCTGGGGTGGAGGTGGCGACTCATGGTTATACTGGTATTGCTAAGAGCATTTCCAAAAGTTTTCAAAAAAACACTCTCAAACTTGATTTTTTTTTGGTAAGATTGAAAATAAAATGCTCTCCGACAACTCTCTACCTCAACTCCTAATCTTTCCGCACTTGGAAAATTGACCCAATCATGCGCAAATATGCGCGCGCATATGTGTCCGCCAATGATTGAAGGACGTGGGAAGGAATAAGGAGAACGACAAGGTTTACAATGCAAATGTATAAAAGAGAAAGTAAGTATAAAAATGGTTGGTGTAATTTGAAAAAAGTCTATGACTCCTGATACAAAATTGACTTCTATATATTAGGAGTTGGGTTTTGAAAACTGTTAGATAAACCCAATAATTATTCTCCTAATTTTTTAGCCACTTGAAAAAACTTATTGATTTACCGCCTGTGACCGGAAGGTCCCGGGTTTGAGTCGCGGTCTCCTTGTATTGCATAGGCGAGGGTAAGGCTTGCCACTGATACTCTTCCCCAGACCCCGCATAGAGCGGGAGCTCTCTGCACTGGGTACGCCCCTTTTTTCATTTGATCTTAATTTTTTGGTAATTTTTTTAGAAAATTATGGACCTATGTAGTTTTTTATGTCCTATTTAATTTATGATATTATGAGAGCTTATTAATATACTAGCAAATACGCCAGTACATTGCAAAAGGAGAAAAAAAACTATCAAACGTTGATAAAAAATAACAATGGTAATGATAATCATGACATTTATTATATAAATTAATGTTGTTAATAATATTGATAATGTCCTATTAAAACACTATCGAATTAAAAAACGACCTTTATACATTTTTCCCTAATCATATATTTTTACTCATAAATATACCATACCTTTATTTTTCAATTTTTCATACTAATTGTTTGATTTGATTAGTTGGACTACCCGTACAGTCTAGGCTTTAACAAACAATTTGGTTTCTAATCATAACTACATTAACAATTTAGCAGTGAAATGTTTTGTTTAATATATAGTAGGATCAATGATTCAAAGGTTCATAATATTACATTTATTATTTATTTCTGACATTTATGAAAAATTCAAAAGAAACCCCGTATACGAACTCAAACGTGAGGACGGAGGAGCCAAAAGAAAATAAAGGACAGGTACGGTACGTCTACGCTCAACGTCCTAACTCCTAAGAGGACTCAGCAGACGGAGGAGGTGAAGGAGAAAATTGGGCTTGCGAGCGCCCTGATGTCTGGACGGATGGGGCGTTCAGAAGCACGCATCTGCAATTATTTTTCCATTCCGTTTCACATGCCACATGGGGCTTGCAGCCATTTTGCACACCCACATGAGGCCCGCGCCACCTCGTGTGTCACCCGCATGGAGAAGAGAGGGAGGAGACGGCGGATGCCCAGTCGGTGCCGGGAGGAGGAGGAGACACCGACGCGAGGTAGCAGAAGACGAGGAGGAGGAGACACCGAGACGGGCCAGTAGAAGGCGAGGGGGAAGATGCAACACCTGATCTACTTTTGAAACATTCAAATGCAACACTTGCAACATACGTCTGAACAAATGCTTGGTCTAGGCATCACTCCCAACTCCCAAGCGTTGAATTTTTCACGCCTAAGGTTGAGATGGATGCCTGGCCATAGCTACCTCGCTCAGGATCCCAACCAAACACACCCTTAGTTTTCAATATATTAAATATCTACTAAATACGCATGGTTGTTTTGCATAAAACTTGCACAAATGTTACAACTCCCCCACACCTCTTATATCATGAACCAAACTTGGTGTGGTACTTATTTAGGTGTTCCTTGACATGTTCACAAAGCCCCTGCACAAGCAGGTACAATCAAGTGGACACAAGTGGAAGCACAAAAAGATGATGGAAATGCCAATGTGTGGCAAACCAAATCAAGGATGCGATGATTTGTTCCTTGAAGCTCAAATCCTCCACTTAGACCTTCGTCTCCATTGAGGCGGCCTTGAGTGAACGCCAAAGGTCAAGAGTGGTTCGACCAACTTAAGTCCAGTTGTCACTAGAGGAGGACTACTATAGTTTAGGCTTCCACGGTCGGAGTGGTTCGACCAACTTAAGTTGACTAACTCTGGTAGTCCTTAAAGATGCATTCTCTTTTTAGCCCTCCGCTTAGAACTCACTCTTTGGAAGGATTTAGATGGTTAGAGGGGGTGAATAGTCTATAAAGATTTATCTACAAACTCATAAACACTAAAGAAAAGTAGTTAGTAAAAATAACAAAGCCTATAAAGATTTCTCTACAAATCTTGCTTGATTTTGTTTGAATTTTCATGAATATTTTTTTGCTTCAAAACTTGTGTTAAATCTCTCTGTTCTGCCTTACTCTCTTCATACTTTTGCTATTTAAAAAAAAAAGAGTCTGAGAGCTCTTCTAGTGCTTCGAATTTAGGAATAAATTAATTCCTTCTAATATTCGCAAAACAAAAAATCTGGCGATCCTCAATTCAGATTTATCGGGCTCCTCGTCTGCAGTGTTGGCCGCTGCCCACTTTCCACCGCCAAAACAATTCACCTGCTCCGTGGCGCGTGCCGCCGAAAATCCTCTTCTCGTGGGCGGGAGACTGGAGGCGCAATATTTCGGCATTCCCCGGAATCTGCTCGCACCTTATTGGCCGAGCTAGCCCTCCCACGGATCGTGCCCCGCTGGCACCATCGCAGCCATCCGCGACCCTCTAGATCCGACCGTCCGTTGCCCTCGCACGCGGATCGACTGGCCCACCACCGCCGCCGCCGCGCTGTTTAAATACCTGGCGTCGCCTGCTATTTTCCGATCACCTCGCAATCTCACATCCCTCCAATCTCCTGAGCCATTTCTCCTCTGTCCCGCGAAGCCACTCGAAGCGCAGCTGCGGCCATGGACTCCACCGGCGCCGGAGCGGGAGGGAAGGTGAAGAAGGGAGCGGCCGGGCGCAAGGCCGGCGGGCCGAGGAAGAAGTCGGTGACGAGGTCCGTGAAGGCCGGGCTCCAGTTCCCCGTCGGCCGCATTGGGCGCTACCTCAAGAAGGGCCGCTACGCGCAGCGCGTCGGCACTGGCGCCCCCGTCTACCTCGCCGCCGTCCTCGAGTACCTCGCTGCTGAGGTAAACGGAATCCCTTGCGTTCTGCAATTAAACCGTGTGTTTCGCTTCTACCTGATCTGGCAACGGCGTATTGTTTCTGAGGTGCTGATTCGCTGTGCTACCTTTTGTGACCAGGTTCTGGAGCTCGCCGGGAACGCTGCCAGGGACAACAAGAAGACGCGCATCATCCCCCGCCACGTGCTGCTTGCGATCCGCAACGACGAGGAGCTCGGGAAGCTGCTGGCCGGCGTGACCATCGCCCACGGCGGCGTGCTGCCCAACATCCACTCGGTTCTGCTGCCCAAGAAGACGGCGGAGAAGGCGTCCGGCGGCGGGAGCAAGGAGCCCAAGTCGCCCAAGAAGGCTGCCAAGTCCACCAAGAAGGCATAGAGTGTCGAGGATGATCTGATGTTAAGCGTCGTATTACCTGTGATGTGTAGGTTGTAGATGGAACGGATGTGCTTGGAGATTAACCGGTCTTGTTGCAAGGTATCTTTGATTCGCGCTACAAGAAATGCCTAGTTTGGTGAGAGTTGAAACGTGTTGTTATTTTCTTACCAGTATTGCTGATCCGTCCTATGTTTTGCATTGTGTCTTGCGAAATCGTTGCAACGGGCAGTGCTAGAAATGAGTAGTAACTAAGATGTGCAAATCTGGATTCTGATTTGGGCCTGAATCGTTATTGAAGCCTATTTTTTTTAGACGGTTATCGAAGTGAAACTATTGCACGGGTCGTCGCATCCTGGACAATTATGTGATGGTCCATCCTATTGCAGATTCCCCCCGCGTATTTGGTTTTCGGTAATTCTATCGATGATTTTTCCCACTAATGGCATGGTGTACTTAGCATTATTTTCAGAGTATAACAATAGACTTGCCAGGTGAACTGAGGGTTTGTGTGATTTACAACGTAGCTGTACTTCCTTTGCAATGGGCTCCCTTGTTAATAACCTGAATCTGACAGTGAGTTTGTTGGTCTCGGCCTCAGGCTGCATGGAGATCTTCACTCCTTTTTGGTTCACGGCATCCATGATTGGTTTGTATTTTATCAGTTGCCATGTAACCACAGAAGGGTCTGTTGCTTAATCTGAACTCGGCAACAAGTACTTGTGGATAAAACAGACTTGTAACTTGTAACTTGTGGATCGTGTAATAAGAGTAGTTTTTGCATGTTTAAAGAGTGTACCGTCAAATAAGAAATCTCTGTTCTGATTCCACTCGTTGTCAGCTTCTCTCTCTTCTTGTGAGGAGCTAGATATAATTGCAACTTTTTTTCACAACAATCGTCAAGTCAGCTTCGCCCTGTGACGAACAATTTCAGCTGTTTTTCTAGCAAAATAAATAAAATCACCTGCTTTTGTCGCTTGCCTGTTCATGTTCACTGTCCAATCTTCAGTACTCAGAAAAATACATAACATGCTTAGGTTTATGGTTCATTTTGTTAGAGTAGTACTGGTGCGAATCGAGACTTCAAGTTTAAATTCGGTAGATTCCAAAGTTCGTTAGCTCCAGTGTAAGCTGATAAAAAGAAGATAAGCATTAAAAAGAATTCAGGACTGTTAGCCTGTTCGGCAGGACTGAAAAATAAATTAAAATACTGTTTCGACGAATTGTTCTGGGAAAAAAAATACTGTTCTGTGTGCTTCGTGAGTGGGCTGGACAGCCTGCCAGCCGAACACCGCCTGTATTGTTTGGCATGGTTCCGAACTCAACAGATGGTCCACTTGCTTTTTTTACAGCAACGTTCGGTGCTTGCAGTGTGCTCGGTTCTATCTATGAATGAATTTGACGGTTTGATTTTTTCACACTGGAGCTGCTCTTAATTAGGCCATCTGGCATTTGCCACACTTACTTACATAAGGCTGCTAAAGTTAGCTTTAGGCTTATCGATGCCTGGACGTCCGGAGCATATGAGCGTGTTCGGACACCCGTGCATGCTGTTGCCCCAGCCCGCTCGTCTGCGCCTGCCGCACGCATACATCCATCCCCGGCCCGCCTCGCTATGCCCCGCACGCGTATGCTACCCCGTCCGCCTCGTCCCGCCCCACACGCATACCCAGGCTGCGGCCGCCACTCCTTACCCCTTACCCTCTCCTCTCTCTCCGCGCGGGCGGGACCTAGAAGTTCAGACGAGGACAAGCACGCCCCGTCCACAGGAACCGTAGGCGCGTCGTGCGTCCCATCTGCCAGCCCTAGCTCGCCGCACCCCTTGCCCCAGCGTCCGACCGTGCCCCCATGACTCTCTAAACATAACACATACCTCTACAGTACGAAACACTTGCAACATAAAACACTTAAATGCAACATATGTCTGAAGCAGATAAAATATTTAAAACATACACTAGCAACATGAAAACACTTACTGCAACATAAGAATAAAACAACTGAAACATTTGGAACATACTTTTGCAACATATGTGTGAAACATATGTAACATCCAGATAAAAACGCTTGCAACATACGTCTAAAACAGATGAAACACTCTGCTTGCAATATGCCCCTGAAACACTTGCAGCATATGCAACATCCCGATCTACTTTTTCAACATCTATAAGAAACACTTGAAAAATATCTCTAAAACATCTTAAACACTTTAAACATACGTTTGCAACATACGTTTTCAGCGTAATATCTCCTTGTTGCTTGGGAATGGAGGCTCGTCGGCGCGTGGAGTTCACTGGTGGCGCGGAGCTCGCTACTCCGGTGGAGAAAGCCACGGCAGGTCCTGTAGGAAAGGCTACAGCGGGCTGGAGGCGCAATGGAGAGGGAGGAATACAGATTGTCGTGCTCTTGCGCAGAGGATATACCTGCCGACGGAGCGGACGCGCGATAGAGAGGGAGGCGCGGTAGAGAAGGAAGCGTGGTCGCCAAGGTGACATGGCAGAGTGTGGTTGCGGAGAGCTGTCGCGATGCTGCGGTGAGTTGAGTTTTTTTTTCTTTTTTCTAGAACAGTTAGGGGCAAGGGCGAGTGAATGAACGATCACTAGGCTATGTCACGGCCCAGCATCGGCACCGTCCGGGCGGACGAACGCCTTATACCCAGCATTACCGGGTAAGAAAATGTCTAACCTCATAGACAAAATTAAAGTAGGGAAACTGACTGACAAGTTAGACTAAGTTACGACAACAACTAAGCGCTACCTGTTTAAAAAAAACTAAGGGCATGT
Organism: Miscanthus floridulus; assembly: GCF_019320115.1. Taxonomy (NCBI): domain Eukaryota; kingdom Viridiplantae; phylum Streptophyta; class Magnoliopsida; order Poales; family Poaceae; genus Miscanthus; species Miscanthus floridulus. Next base: position 167,649,323 of record NC_089580.1, read on the forward strand.
TTGGATCATATCCTCTAAACTTTAGAGTTCTAAAAACTTTAGAGCACTTTAGCTCATCTTTGAGGTATAAAACTCTAATGTGAGGTAGGCTAAAGTTTAGAGCTAATTTTAGACCACCTGTTTGGAGCTTTAGCTCTGAAGTTTAGAGGTGTAGATCCAAACAGACCCTAAGCGCTACCACAAAAACAGTGGTTAGAGCATCTCCAAGAGTACCCAATATTTTCTTCCTGAAAACACGAAGTTTTACAACTCCTAATAAAGTATTGGAAGGAATAAAGAAGGCCATCTTTAAGAGTTTCTAATAATCCACTCCTAAAATATAGAAGACAATTTTACATCAGGAATCCTATACTATTTTAAAATTATCCTAACCACTTTTATATATTCTTTCTCTCTTGTACATTTGCATCAGGAACCCTTTACTACTCTTTATTCTTTCCGCGCCCTTCCACCTTTAGATTGGCCGACAAACACGCACGGGATAGAAGATACGCGCGACTCGAAAGCACCTAACTTTATGTTGAACATGACGACTTTTTCCAAGTTCTAAAACATTAGGAGGATGTATTATGAGTTGTTAGAGATGTGTTTTTTCTCATCTTACTAAAAACCAATGTTGACACCGTTTTTTGCACGTGTTAAAATGTTCGGAGTGGACTAATCGGCAAGGGGAAAGTTACTGTATACTTTGATAGCCGATGAAAGCCAGCTTGTAAAGATGGTTGCCGATAGCTGGTGATGCCGATGAAGGGAGGCTTGAAGACTACTGCCGATGAAACAGGGAGTATGCCGATGAAGGGAGATTTGAGGACTACTGCCGATGAAACAAGGAGTATGCTGATGAGGGAAGACTTAAAGACTATTGCCGATGAAATAAGGGGTATGCCGATGGGAAGAAGGACAGTGACATTTCCATCGTAATTAAGGCGGACAGGGAAATAGATAGGAGTTGATTTTCTTTTCTATATTTGTTAGAGTATGATTCATGTAAGAGTCACGTGTTTCCTTAGATATGGGCTTGGTATCCTAGTTGTGTTTGGTTGTGTCTCTTTAGATCAGGGTATAAATATAGAGTGAGGGGCAATGTAAATAGATATATCAATCAATATCAAAACCAATTTTTACTCCTATTTGCATCTACTTACTTTTCGGCGACTTCGTCAATTTGCATTATTTTCTCTTTACGAGTTCTCATTGATTCGGCGAGCTGCATCGCTTCAGTGCGACCTTCGGCGATCCTCGAGTTCCGTGTGAGTACCTCTTGGCCGTGACTTCCGGGCGTATCGCTGTTGTCAGGACCAAAGTGCTCGTATCTTCATCCTTGTCGATTAACAGGTCAAATCGACTGGCACGCCTTGGATACCGATTCGGGTATTAGCCCTTTGTGTTTGCAGATCCACTTTTGCATCAACACATCTTTTGGCACGCTCGGTGGGACCAATCAATCCGATCCATATGTTCAATTCCGAGATCGATGCGGGGAACATTATCGCGGTATCAGAAGAAGATCTTAAGGAAGAACAGAGGCAGGCTATGGAAAAGGCCGTAGAAGAATACAGGCAGCTTTGTCTGAAATCGTTTAGCCTGAACAAGAGTGGACAAGTTATCCAGAAGCAAGATTTGTCGTTGCCTCGGCAGGTTACCTTTGACTCCAACCCTAGTAAACTTCAAGAGATGGTTAATTCTGTAGTAAATCATGCTTTGATTAATCATTCCAATGTGTTGTCCAATACTGTTCATAATGCTGTGGTTCGAACTCTCAAAGAAGGACAAGCGTCACCGCATTATGTTGGGCCTGCCTATCACCAACCAGAGCCGGCATCTGTCAATACTCTATCGGCTCCCTCGGCCGTTGTGGGTACAGAAGTTACTTCTTCTCTAGTATCGGCAGGCTTACCTAATATTCAATCTACACCGATACGATCAGATCCGGTACTACCAGGAGGACGAATTCAGCTTAGTACAGATCTATCGGCATCAGCTATGTCAGGCCCTGTGTCTCAGAATAGCCAGATTCCTACTAATAGGTGGGGATATGGTATGCCTCCGGGGTCATCTGCTTTCAATCCTGGATTACCTCAAGTGTTTGACGCAGTAGGAAAAGCTCCTGTACCATTGGCTGTTTCGCCGATGGCCCAAGTGCCTCAATATGCCACAACAACTACTGTGCAACCAACTCCAGGGGTTTTCCAGATGCCTGCGGTTCAAACACCCAGTTCAAATCCATCGGCAAGCTTACTGCCGATTCAGTAGAAAGCCCCTGTTATGAGTCAAACTGGGGTTCAGTTTATGCCTCAAGCTGGTTATAATTATCCAACAACGTCAGCAAATTACCAGCCATCGGTGAGTTTTGTACCGATGGGTTCTAATAATGGTTGGTCAGGACAGTTACCTGTTCAACACACAGTTCAGCAAAATCAACAGATTGCAGGGATTCAACAAAGTTATATGCAAGCTGGTGTTCAGAATCAAGCATCGGCAGCTCAGCCGATGAATCCTTTCCAACAGGTTAATGGACCACAAGTAACGGCAAATATGCCGATTGCTGGAGATCGTGGGCCACAAAGATATGTGGAAGGATATCAGCAGGTACCTCCTGTAGAAATTTAGCCAGTTCGTCAGCTGGAAGCTGATGCTTTTTGGGCCGATAGGATAGTAGAAATTATGAAGGATTAGTTTGGGATAAAGCCCAAGGTCAATACTTATTCTTATCGGACTCCATATCCTCCTGCATATGATTTAATTCCTCCCCCAAATCGGTACAAGGTACCAGATTTCACTAAATTCTCCGGGCAGGATGATACATCAACAATGGAACACGTCAATCGCTTCATTATTCAATGTGGAGAGGCAGCTAGCAGAGATGAATTAAGAGTTTGATTATTTTCATCATCTTTGTCTAGATCGGCATTTACGTGGTTCATTTCATTACCACCAAATTCTATTATTACCTGGGCTGATCTAGAAAAATAATTTCATAAGTATTTCTTTGCTGGAATCCATGAAAAGAAGCTTACCGATTTAGTAAAATTGAGACAGCGTAATGATGAATCGGTAGAGAGCTTTGTGCAAAGACTACAAGATGTAAAAAATAAGTGCTACAGTCTGGTGCTGGATGATCGGCAGCTTGCCGATCTGGCTTTCCAAGGGTTATTGCCACATCTTAAAGACAGATATGCTTCTCAGGAATTTGAAAGCCTCAGTCATCTTGTGCAAAGGATCTCCGATCAAGATACTAGGGTTTTTGAACCTAAAAAGAATTGGAGTAAAAAGGTATCATTTGTTGAAGAAGTAGGAGATTCTGATTCTGATGAAGAACCAGTTATCGGCTTAGCTGAGTGGGTTAAGAATAAAAAGCCGATATCTTGTCCCTTTGGTCAAAAAGAGCCAGAAAAGTTTACCTTTGATATCACCAAGGCTGACAAAATATTTGATCTTTTGCTTCAAGAGGGCCAAATTAAGCTGTCACCTAATCATGTGATCCCATCAGCAGAAGAGTTGAAGAAGATCTTGTACTGCAAATGGCACAATGCAACTTCACACAGTACGAATGAGTGCAAGGTGTTCAGGCAACAGTTACAATCGGCTATTGAATCTGGGAGAATTAAGTTTGGTACTTCTAATGCCCAAAGGCCGATGAAAATTGATCAACACCCCTTTCCAGCAAATACGTTGGAGGCCAAAGGGAAGACCAAGGTATTGATGTCCGAGGCTGCTGAGAAAAACGCATCAGTGGATCCCCAACATCGGATAACTACCGATGATGCAAGAAGTAAGGGGTTGCTGGGAGAAAGCAGTAGTTCCAAAAAACCTCCTCGACCTGGCATTGTGATTACTCATCGAAGGCAGCAGGAGGGTTGGCGTCAGCGTAATGATCGATATCGACAACAGCAAGAAGAAAGACGTCGGGAAGAGTGGCATCAGCATAAAGATCATTGGAGGTGCCCGTTTTTTATCCATTGCTGGGAGGAAGGTATTAAATTGCCAACTGTTGAAGATTGCCCTGAGTGCAATGGTTATTATGGGGTCAATCGGTCAGAAAGAAGATTTCAACCTGGCAATCGGGGTTTATTTATCAATGAGCCGATTAGAAGTAGAGCATCAGTACATGATCGGCTGGGGGGCAGACTTAGTGTACATGAAAGGCTTGGTAAACGCGCTGGATGTTTTCCGAGGAATCAAGAGGAGCTTGAGGAAATAGCAAATGCAAGAGTTCCCGATGAGGAAATATTCTACAAGGACCCTAATATACGCCGTGTGGAATCGACTAGGACCTGTTATCAGCTGGTTTGGAAAACCAAGTTTCCTCGATGGTGCCCAGAGGGTCTAACAAAGACACAGAGAAGGAGGATGCAACATGAGCATCAGGAGGATTTATACCAAGAGGAAAATTCCTCCAATGAGAAGTCCGGTCATCAGCAGTGGTAGGTAAAACACTAAAATAAGGGTCCATCGGCAGATGTTAATATGGTATTCATGTTGCCGATGGAATTTTTGGCACTATCTGATAATGAAGAAGAAGTTGTTCTCTCTGATCAAGTAGCTCAGTTGACACTAGATCCAATGATGGCTGTTTTTGAGAAACCTACCGATGACGAGAGACAGCATCTTAAGGCTTTGTTTGTGAAGGGCAGAGTTGATGGGCAGCCTATGTCTAAGGTACTTATTGATGGAGGGGCTACGATTAATATTATGCCTTATGTGATGTATCGGAAACTTGGTAAGAGAGATCAAGACTTGACCAAAACCGATATGATGCTAAAAGATTTTAAAGGCAATGTGTCGCCGGCTAAAGGGGCAGTATGCGTTGAATTGACCATCGACAGCAAAACCTTACCGACGACGTTCTTTGTTATTAACGACAAGGGTGCATATAATCTGCTTCTAGGGAGGGATTGGATTCATGCTAATTGTTGTGTTCCTTCTACAATGCATCAATGCCTCGTACAGTGGATTGGGGAAAAGATTGAGGTTGTCCCTGGTGATTCTTCTTATATCATCGCATCGGCAGAATCAGATACTTATGAGCGAACTAAATGCATATTAGGAGAAGTTTGGGAAAAAGAGTTCCTTAGAGTTGCTGATTATGAAATTCCACCGATCCAAACAGTCGGTTCTGAAGAAGAATTTTAATGGATAGGTTTACCGATGATGGAAAATTAGGTCAAGGGTTCACATCGGCAGATGATTTAGTAGAAGTAGATATCGGTAATGGCGATAGGCCAAGACCTACTTTTATTAGTGCTAAGTTAGATTCCAAGTGTAAGCAGCAAATAATTGATGTGTTAAAGGAGTATAAAGATTGTTTTGCTTGGGATTATACTGAGATGCCTGGATTAGACCGATCGGTAGTTGAACATCGGTTACCTATCAAATCTGGATTTCGGCCACATCAGCAGCCAGCGCGCCGATGCAACCCTAATATACTTCCTGATATTAAGGCCGAAATAACTAAATTAATTGAGGCAAAGTTTATTCGGCAGTGTCGATATGCAGAGTGGATCTCTAATGTGGTTCCTGTTTATAAGAAAAATGGAAAACTTCGTGTTTGTATTGATTTCAGGAATCTCAACAAAGCCACACCGATGGATGGCTATCCAATGCCGATTGCTGATTTATTGATTGATGCTGCAGCCAGACATCAGATTATCAGCTTTATGGATGGTAATGCAGGCTACAATCAAATATTCATGGCTGAAGAAGATATTCCCAAGATTGCTTTCAGATGTCTAGGTCATGTAGGGTTGTTTGAGTGGGTAGTCATGACGTTTGGCTTGAAAAATGCCGGTGCTACTTATCAGAGAGCTATGAACTTTATTTTTCATGAATACATCGGCACATTAGTGGAGATCTACATTGATGATGTGGTGATTAAGTCTGGAGATATCACAAAACATCTAGCCGATCTGCGAAAGATACTGGAGTGTACAAGGAAGCATGGATTGAAGATGAATCCTAATAAATGTGCATTTGACGTATTGGCAGGTCAATTCTTGGGTTTTATGGTGCATCAGCGGGGCATCGAAATCAGTAGAAAGTCTATTGATGCAATTAACAAGGTGGTTGCTCCTGCCAATAAGACTAAATTGCAATCTTTGATCGGTAAGATTAATTTCATTAGAAGATTCATATCTAATCTGTCGGGTAAGATCAAGGCTTTCAGTCCATTACTTAAATTGAAAACCGATCAGGAATTTGTATGGGGAGTTGAGCAGCAGTTAGCCCTCGGTGAAATTAAGAAATATTTAACAAATCCTCCAGTGCTAGTTCCACCTCAACACGGAAAGCCTTTCAGGTTGTATTTGTCAGCTGATGATACTATTATTGGTTCAGCTCTTATTCAAGAATTCGAAGGGAAAGAACGTGTTATTTATTATCTGAGCAGAAGGTTAGTGGATGCTGAGACAAGGTATTCGGCCATCGAAAAATTATGTCTATGTTTATACTTTTCTTGTGTCAAATTGAGACATTATTTATTATCTGCCGAATGTACGGCTATATGCAAAGACGACGTAGTCAAGTACATGCTATCAATGCCAATATTAAGTGGTAGAATCGGCAAGTGGATTTTAGCATTATCAGAATTTGAACTACGTTACGAATCGACCAAGGCAGTTAAGGGGCAAGTTATGGTTGATTTCGTTACTCAGCATTGTAATACAGTGGACTCTCTGGAGATTGCCCCTTGGACACTTTTCTTCGATGGTTCCACATGCGGTGAAGGAGCAGGTATCGGCATTGTGTTGATTTCACCTCAAGGAAGGAAATATGAGTTTTCATTGCCGATTGTTGCTACATCGAGAAACAATCAGGCTGAATACCAAGCCTTGATCAAAGGGTTAGAATTACTGAGGGAGATACGTGCCAATGCTGTTGAAATCTTTGGTGATTCTATGCTAGTTATAAATCAATTGGCTGGAATTTATGAATGCCAAAGTGAAGCTTTGATTCCATATTATGAAAGATGTTTGCAGTTGTTGAAAGGATTTAGAGATTTTCGTCTTAAACATATCTCTCGGTTGCATAATGAGGAAGCTAATCGACTAGCTCAGCATGCTTCAGGATATCAGCCTATTCAGGAAGTGCTAACGTCGGTAGTTGATACCGATGACTGGAGAAAGGAGGTTGTCGATTATTTAAAGGATCCACATAGAAAGGTTGAGAGACGTATAAGGTTCCAAGCTACTAAGTGTGTGCTCCTCGATGATGAATTATATTATCGAACTATAGATGGAGTTTTACTCAGATGTGTTGGCAGTGATGAATCGAAAACTTTGATGGGTGAAATTCATGAAGGAGTGTGTGGTGCACATCAATCGGCTTTCAAGATGAAGTGGATGATCAGAAGGAATGGATACTATTGGCCGACTATTCTTGAAGATTGTTTTAAATATTTTAAAGGATGTCAGGGATGTCAAAAGTTTGGTAATATTCAAAGAGTGCCTGCATCGGCTATGAACCCTATAATCAAACCATGGCCGTTCCGGGGATGGGCTATTGATCTCATTGGTCAGATTTATCCGCTATCGAGTAAGGGATATAAATTTATTCTGGTTGCTACTGATTATTTCATAAAATGGGTTGAGGCAATTCCTTTGAAAAAGGTGACATCGGTTAATATGATTGATTTTGTGAAAGAGCATATTGTTTACCGATTTGGTATTCCTTAGACTATCACTACCGATCAGGGCACTATGTTTACATCAGGAGAATTTGATGAGTTTGTTGTAGGTATGGGAATTAAAGTTTTAAATTCTTCTCCATATTATGCTCAAGATAATGGTCAAGCTGAGGCTTCTAACAAAGGGATCATCAAACTCATTAAGCGCAAAATTGAAGAAAATCCTAGGAGGTGGCATACAGTATTAAATGAAGCCTTGTGGTCATATCGGATGTCATATCATGGTGCAACCAAAGTAACGCCTTATCAGTTAGTATATGGACATGATGCAGTATTGCCTTGGGAAATTAAAGTTGGCTCTAGGCGAATACATTCTCAAGATCAGCTGACAGCTGATGATTATAATACTCTTATGAAGGATGAGTTGGAAGATGTGGTGGGTCATTGGTTAAGGGCTTTAGTTAGCATCGAAGAAAATAAGAAAAGAGTAGCCAGATGGTATGACAAGAAGGTGAAGATAAAGGAGTTTGCCGATGGAGATCTAGTCTGGAAACTGGTTTTACCGATTGGGACTAAAAGTTCAAAGTTTGGAAAGTGGTCTCCTAATTGGGAAGGTCCATATCGGATAAATTAGTTTGTTCCTGGTAACGCATATATTCTAGAAACCCTCGAAGGGGTTGTGTTTCCTAGAGCATTAAATGGAAAATATTTAAAGAAATATTACCCTAGTATCTGGATGGATGCATAAAAGTATAAGTGCCGATAACAGTCCTATCGGCTAGAATTATGCAAGGATGTCAATGTCTCATAAAGTGCTGATACAATAAACAAGATTACAAGTTCAACAAGGATTGGATAGCTAATATCGCACGCAGGCGAATCTGCTCGGCTTCCTCCATTTCTTTGATATCGTCATCGGCAGTACCCTCCACGGGCTTGAGTTTTTTCTTCATGGCCAAAGCTTTGCGAGCCTGGATATCTCTCTCTTGCTGAAGGGTTTTGATGGCATTGGGTAGCTGGCTTTCTTCTTGTTGAGCATGAGTTAAAGCTGCCTCGATTTCCTTCAATTCAGCCAATAGAGCCATTTTCCTTGCTGATAAATCCAAGATTTTCTGCTTAAGTTCAGCACCCGAAGTCTACAAGTTGCCGATGCCCTTGTGCTTCTCATCGGCAATTTGTTTCAGTTGTTGCATCTCTTCCTTGAGTTGAGCCTGAGCTGCTCTATCAGCAATACGTTGGGCAGCCCGTTGATATTGTAGTTGGCGACTCTCTAAATGGGTTGCTGGGAAGAGTACTTCTTCAACATCGGCAGGGACCTGGCCACGGATTGTTTTGAAAATTGCCTTTGCGGGGTCCGAGTCATCTACAAGTTGGGCGGTATCCTGCTGTAGCAAGTTCAGGAGAGCTTCCAACCTGGACTTAGTTTCTGCCGATATTATTCCCAGTACAAGGGAAGAACTTGTTTCCTCTCCATCATCGTCAGAGATGTCAATAGCAAAGGAGAATAGGCTGTTTGGGGAGTCTTGTTCCTGAGAAAAAGAAAAGGAGGTCGGTTAAGGATAAGTATGAATATTGTAAATCAGCTAGGTTAATCGGTTTACCTGTTTCAAGGCAATTTCCTGTGCTTGACTGGAAGAAACAACCTGGAGTGTGTCGTGTGAGGGATCGGCTGAGCTTGCTGATGGGATGTCCTCTGTGACTTCATCAGTGGTTGGCTCTTGAGGTATGATGACCGATGACATTGGGGCAGATGTAGGAATCGGCATGGACCTTTGTCGTTTTGGCTGTGCCTCGGCATCTGTTAAAGCTTTGCGCTTTGCTTGGGCATCGGCAACAATTGGCTGGGGGGCATCGGCACTTGTTGGTTGTGAAGCTTGGACGTCTGGTACGCTTGCCGATGTACCCAATTGTTGCTACAAAACAAGTGTAAGGTATGATATTTAACGGATAAAATGAGAAGTCAAGAGAATACCTCTGAAGGTTTGTCAAAAGAAGTGGTGCTTGATATTGGAGGAATTGCCGATGACGATCCAGTGGCAGCTCTTACCCCCTGGTGATTAATGTTAATACAGTTTGTAATCGGTATAAGTAGAAATAAACAAGGTTGTTACCTTGAATGCCTTGACCAAGGTTGTAGCAGCAGCCGATGGAGTGGCCCTAGCTGTAGCCAATCTGGACTTAGAGGTGATGGTCTTGGTACGGATCTTCTGGTGGGTCAAAGCAGTTAAGGTGGGGGCGTTGTAGCCGATCGGTGATATCGGGGAAATAGGCTGAAGATCGAAGGGTTTCCCACTTTTGCTCACCGATGGTGCTAGGTTGTTAATCTGTCATGAGAGAGTCAGTTACTGATATATGTAGGGAAAAAGCAAAAAGGGGTTAAAAGAAACTTACTGCGTCGTTAGGGATGGCATATTCAGGGTCGATCATGTGCCGATATGTGTGAGCAGAAGTTGCAAACAGTTGTTCCTTCCACTCTCGCCACCATTGCTTGTATGACTCGGTGATGAAGGATACTGGCGTCTAGGTGGATATATCAACATCTATGATATCGGCATCGGGGGAGAGTTGTACCACCTTGTTCCAATCTGTTCCACAGGTGATTGTTTCCCTGGGTTTGATCACATCGGCAAAGCAAAGTTTGATTGGCAGTTGCCCAAAAGCCAATTGATGGGATACTGCCGATGGGTTGTAAAATTCATATGAAATGTTGGTGTTTTTCCCGCTACCAAATGTATTCACTGGAATTGCCCTAGGAGTAATGATGGCCATCATGAGTTCCTTATCCTGATTCAGGGTGTCATCAGCAAAGTTGAAAAGAAGGGGAAATCTGTTGTCCTCGTCAATATAAGGTACCCAGGCCCTATGATCACGAGAAAGACTATTGTAGAAGTTTTGGAAGAATCTACCGATCTGGTCTTCATTGGCCTCTGTTCCGGGAAGGACAATTATGACTTCACCAAAATTAAGGGGTGAGCATGTTGCCGATTCATCATCCCCAAGCACATGGTCTTCAGCAATTTCTCGTGAGAATTGTTGGGCAAAAAAGTCCCATTGCAAGCGTTTGTGCATATGGGCATTCAACCACATGTTGATAAACCACCACGGGCCTCCTAGGTTGCCGATGGGTTCACCAAGCAGAAGTTTCTGAGACACTTGATGAAGAAGATGATAAGTGGAGCTCAGAAGGTATCGGCCAAGAGGAAACCTTACGCCATTAGCCAAAAGTTCAGCTACGGGGAGGAAGGCGTTGGTTGGTCCTACTGATCGACCACAGAAAATAAATTTTTCTAACCACATATTCAAGAATGTGGCATATTCCCTCTGGTTAAGTGTCCTAGTCTTCTGGTATTCTTGAATGTATCCTGTCCAACCGCCGATGTTGCGGGTATTCACCCTATATTCAGATTTTCTACCATAAATGGAGCCTTCATCGGTAGTTGAAATATCCAAGCCAGTGAGCATGTGGACATCGGCAAGTGTAGGAGTAGCTGGGCCATGTCCAAACATAAAAGTGTTTGTTGTGTCTGACCAGAAGTAAGCAGCTGCAATCATCATCGATTCATTCTTCTGCATATCGGCAATAGATAGCCTAATGCATTGGTCTAATTTCCATTCTGCCCAGTATACTTGCATCGATCTATTAACCCTCAAGTACCAATCTTTCCACCCTTTGGTGGTTTTGGGCCAAGATCGGAATGTGTCTTTCCATAAATTTAGAGAGAAATTTTGGGCTCTAAAGGGGATTCTGTTAACCTCTGCATTAATCAGATCGGTTGGATCTGGGTTGCCCATTGGTCCTAGGCATTGGACATGCGGCTGGTCGGTTGGAATAACTAATTTGTTGCGCAGTTCCTAAGTTTGAAGGATCCGGAGAACAAAAGAAAGGAAAAATCACCAACTGTATGGATTTGCAAAAACTAGGGGAATCAAAGTAAAGGTAATGAAAGAGGAGCGAACCGCGGGGACGTCGAAGTTGACTGCCATTATCTTGAAGAAGATGAAGGCACGAGCCGAAGACTTGAGGTAACGCTGGAGAAGGGTTCTTGTTGGTTGAGGTCGTGCAGTGGTTCGTCGGAGTCACCGCCGGAAAGAGAAAATGTCAAAGATTGGAGTCTGAGGGTAGAAGACAAGTGTTCCGGAGGAATCTATTTATAAGCCGCTTGGACTAGGGGTATTTTGGACTTATCTCTATGCCGCGCGCATGTAGGTCAAAGTGGTTCAGATGGATATGGTAACTGTTTGCATGATGATCAGGGGATTGTACAGATGGGTTGATGGCAAGTAATCATGACTAGGAAGAGATATCGGTACAGGATATTTTAATTCTGAAAATGACAGCATTATCATGTTAAGATCTTGCCGATGGGTTATTATTTCGATATCTTAACCATAATCAAGGCAAGAGTGGTTGGCGATTGTGCGATATTTACTGAAGTGCGTGAATTAAGATTAGATTTGATTGGATTTGATAACAGATCAGGTTTTGGCTTGGAGAATAAGTTACGATAATCTGGAGTAAATTTCGGAGCATTAATGGTTTTATACTCTGAAATTGGGGGGCATGTGTTGACACCGTTTTTTGCACGTGTTAAAATGTTCGGAGTGGACTAATCGGCAAGGGGAAAGTTACTGTATACTTTGATAGCCGATGAAAGCCAGCTTGTAAAGATGGTTGCCGATAGCTGGTGATGCCGATGAAGGGAGGCTTGAAGACTACTGCCGATGAAACAGGGAGTATGCCGATGAAGGGAGATTTGAGGACTACTGCCGATGAAACAAGGAGTATGCTGATGAGGGAAGACTTAAAGACTATTGCCAATGAAACAGGGGGTATGCCGATGGGAAGAAGGACAGTGAGATTTCCATCGTAATTAAGGCGGATAGGGAAATAGATAGGAGTTGATTTCCTTTTCTATATTTGTTAGAGTATGATTCATGTAAGAGTCACGTGTTTCCTTAGATATGGGCTTGGTGTCCTAGTTGTGTTTGGTTGTGTCTCTTTAGATCAGGGTATAAATATGGAGTGAGGGGCAATGTAAATAGATATATCAATCAATATCAAAACCAATTTTTACTCCTATTTGCATCTACTTACTTTTCGGCGACTTCGTCAATTTGCATTATTTTCTCTTTACGAGTTCTCATTGATTCGGCGAGCTGCATCGCTTCAGTGTGACCTTCGACGATCCTCGAGTTCCGTGTGAGTACCTCTTGGCCGTGACTTCCAGGCATATCGCTGTTGTCAGGACCAAAGTGCTCGTATCTTCATCCTTATCGATTAACAGGTCAAATCGACTGGCATGCCTTGGATACCGATTCGGGTATTAGCCCTTTGTGTTTGCAGATCCACTTTTGCATCAACAACCAAGGATTAGGATGTGTTTTTTCTCATCTTACTAAAAACCAAGGATTAGGATGCTCTTTTGTAAAGTTTGTTGCGGAGAACTTATATTGCAATCCAAATAGTTTATCCCTCCTGCTGTAAAAGGAAATGTTTAATAACCATGCAGTTGGCACTTTGTAAGCTGAAAAAACATGCATTGGAAACTACCAATTTAGTGGAAACATACAAAGTCCTTTTAGAAAAAAATACAATTTCATAACTAAAAAAACTTTAGAAGTTCGTATATAAGTGGTATCAGAGCAGGTTACCTCATATACGCTTCACCACATGAGGTATGGAGCCCAGAGGAGAAACTAGTAGCATGAAGCGGGTGGATGTTGACATAGACAACAACGAGCTGAGCGTGTCGACAACAAGCAACACCACACTACCACATCTTGAGTCTACCGATGCTGAAGAAGCTCTCAATGAGAATGAGAGAAGAAGGAAAAAAGAAAGAAAGCTAAAAAGAGAATCAAGAGAGAAGAAGGAGGAGCAGCAGTTAGAGGAGAAGAAGCAAAGGAAAGAAGAAAGAAGGCTCACAAGAGAAGCAAGAAGAAAAAGAAGAGAAACTATGAAGAAAAAGGAAGAAGAAGAGAAGGCAACAAGTGCATCATCAAACATATCAAGTAGTTCTGAAGATGAAGATGATGATGAGTCATACCAAGTGTCGAAGGGGAACAAGAAGGAGAAGAAAGGAAAGGGTAAGGCCGACAATAACAAATATGCCGCCGTATCCTTTAACTATTCTTCTATTCCTATGACTAACCATGATCGGAGGTCTTTCATCAATGTGCCCGCAGGTAAGTTATCTCATTTCAATGGGACTAACTTTGCCAAGTGGAAGCATTTGATGAGAGCCTATCTTATAGGTCTTCACCTTGGCATTTGAGAGATTGTTTGCAATGGATTTGAGCCACTGATTGATCCCAAGAACCCAACACTAGAAGAGATGAGAATCATTCACCTCAATGGTCAAGCCACAAGTGTGTTGCTTAGTGCCTTGGATGGTGATGAGTCAAATAGAGTGATTGGAGTTGATGTTGTCAAGCAAACATGGGACACTTTGTATCTAGCACATGAAGGGGTTGACAAAGTGAGAAAGGCAAGAATTGACCTATTGATATCAAAGCTCAACCGGTTTATAATCTTGGATGGAGAGGAGCCACAAGAGATGCTTGATAGGTTGATGACAATGGTGGGCAAGATTAGAGGCTATGGTTGTGATGAGCTAGATGATCATAAAGTTGTCAAGATTATATTAGAGGCTTATTCACCTAGAAATGAGACCGTAGTTACTCTAATTAGAGACAAAAAGAAATTTGAGTACTTCACACCAAATGATGTACTTGGGAGGATCTTGACCTTTGACATGCAAAGAGAAGAAGCAAATGAGAGAAAGAAACTTAGAGAATTACAAGCAAAGTTAGAGGGCATCAAGATCAAGATGTAGCTCTCAAGGCCAACAAATCAAGCAAGCAAGGCTCTACAAGCAAATCCAAGATCAACCAACAAGCTTCAACTAGCAAGCCCAAAGCAAGCAAGCAAGTCCAAGAAAGAGTAGAGACCACATCATCTTCAAGTAAAAATGAAAATGCTGATGATTAATATGAGAAGATTGATGATGTTGCTCTCTTTATGAGGAGGTTTCACAAGGGGCTAAAGATGCAAGGCTACAAGGTAGTGAAGAGAAGCTTCCCAAACAAGAAAAAGAGGACATGCTACAATTGTGGAAGCACCGACCACTTCATTGCTAAGTGTTCATATGAGATTAAGGACAACAAATACAAGAAGGATAAGAAAGAGGAGAAGGCCGACCGTAGAAAGAGCAAGAAGTACATGGGAGAGGCTCACATTGGGCATAAATGAGACTCAACTAAAGAGAGCACAAGGGAAGAGGATGAGAAGGTTGCAACTATTGCTATTCACAAGTCATCCCCTACACCAAGGCTCTTCAACAACATATCCGATGATGACTACTACTTCCCTCACATTTGTCTTATGGCAAAGTGTGAGAAGGTAAAATCCAAATCAAAGGCCAAATCTCCTCTACCTCCTAGTGATATCTCTAGTAGTGATATTAGTGATAGCTCTAGTGATGATGAATCTAGTGATGAAGAAATAAACATAATAACTAAAAATTTGGATAGAAAGACCAAATTATTCATCACTAAGTTAATGGAGGATCTAGAAAGTGTCCAAGCCAAGCTAGAATCTAGAGAAGAGACTCTTATCCAATAAGAGGATCTCTATAGTGCTAGCAAAGAAGCTCTTACATTAGAGAGAAGTGAGGTGGAATCCTTATGCAAGGCCTTGGTCAAAGAGCAAGAGGACCATGCTATCACAAAGAAAGCAAATAAAGCTCTCAAGAAAAAGTATTGTGACTTAGATGAAAAGCACAAAAAACTAGAGATGCAATATAAGATTCTTTGGGATAGCAACTCACATTGCACTAATGCAAAGGAAACCTCTACTCCCTCTACTAGTCAAGGTTGTGAAAAATATTTTAATCTTGATTTAAATGCCTATTCCACTAACCTTAAAAACATGGAGGCTATGAGAAAGGAGATTGCTAGGCTAAATAAAATCATTGGAAAAGGGTGGATGGGTGAGACCCAATCTAATCACAAGAAGAATGATGAATCAAAAGGGCTACAATTCAAGCAAGGAAGGCAACCCTCAATCAAGCATGGGCTTGGACACACAAAAGGAGCCAAGACAAATGGAAGAAGGATAGTGAGTGGCTATGAGTGTGTGTAGTTTGAGAGGAAGGGAAAAATTGGTACAGATCAGCCTACATAGACCACGTCAGTGCAGCATCCCTAAGCGATAGTGCCGCGCCCCACAAAAATGGGAAGGCTACCAATTCTGCTCCTGATCAAACTAAGCCCAAGAAGAAGGTGTACCAGGAGAAATAGGTTTTCCAGAAGCCTAAGGAATCAGTGTGGGCCACCAAGAACAAGTATGCCTATCAACCAAAGGCTTATGCACCTCAACAAAGCTTAACATCATGCTTTGTTTTGAAGAACAATAGCAGTGGAAAAGTGGTTGCCAAATATGTTGGAAAGGAGACCAACATATATAGGAATACTTCTATTTGGGTTCCTAAGTTTCTTGTGACTAACATGCAAGGCCCCAAGTTAAATTGGGGACCTAAATCTAGCAACTAAACTTGTTTTGTAGGCATACTCCTCCGGTGGATCAAGTTGGGTGCTTGATAGTGGATGTACAAATCATATGACCAGAGAAAGGAGTATACTCTCATCATATTCCCTGATGATGCACTCAAATGAAAATATTGTCTTTAGAGACAATTCAAAGGGGGATTGATTGGTCTTGATAAAGTTGCTATAACCCTTGAGCATTCAATTACAAATGTATTACATGTTGATTCGTTGAGTTATAATTTGTTGTCCGTTTCTCAATTGTGTGAGATGGGCTATAATTATCTTTTTGGATAAGGGTGTGGAAGTCTTTAGAAGGGAGGATTCCTTTATTGTCTTTATGGGTCAATTAAAGAAAAAGCTTTACTTAGTTGATTTCAACAAAAGTAAAGCTAAGCTTGAGACTTGTTTAGTAGCAAAATCTAGCATGGATTGGCTTTAGCATCGCCGACTAGCCCATGTTGGGATGAGGGACTTGGCCAAACTTCTAAAAGATGAACACATCCTTAGACTAACAAATGTTCACTTTGAGAAAGATAGGATTTATAGCGTTTGTCAAGCCAGAAAGCAAGTTGGAGCACCTCACCCACCAAAGAGCATCATGACCACCAAGCAACCATTGGAGCTAATACATATGAATCTCTTTGGACCGGTCGCCTATCTAAATATTGGGGGTAACAAATATGGTCTTATTATTGTTGATGACTATTCCCATTTCACTTGGGTATTTTTCTTGCATGACAAGTGCCAAGTTCTGGAGAAGGTGAAGATATTTGTTAGAAGAGCTCAAAAGGAGTTCGGTTTTCCGCAACAAGCAAGATGAGAATGGAGTGGTGACAAGGAACAAGGCAAGGTTGGTTGCTCAAGGTTTTACTTAAGTAGAGGGCTTGGACTTTGAAGAAACATATGCATCGATGGCAAGACTTGAAGCAATTCGAATGCTTCTAGCCTATGCCGCTCATCACAACTTCAAGCTATATCAAATGGATGTGAAGAGTGCATTTCTCAATGACCCTATTCAAGAACTTGTCTATGTTGAGCAACCACCAGGCTTTGAAGATCACAAGTTTCCCAACCATGTCTACAAACTCCAAAAGGCGCTCTATGGGCTTAAGTAAGCATGAAGAGCATGGTATGAATGCCTTAAGGAATTCTTGCTTAAACAAGGCTTTGAAATAGGCAAAGCCGATCCTACCCTTTTCACTCACAAAGTTAGCAAAGATATATTTGTGTGCCAAATATATGTCGATGACATAATATTTGGTAGTACTAATCATTCTTTTTGTGAGAAATTTAGTAGGATCATGACCAAGAGAATTGAGATGTCCATGATGGGTGAATTGAAGTTCTTCCTTTGATTTCAAATCAAGCAAGTGAAGGATGGAACTTTTATTAGCCAAATGAAGTACACCCATGATATGCTCAAGAAGTTTAACATGGTGAATGCCAAGCCTATAAAACTCCCATGCCAACCAATGGACATCTATATCTCAATGATGAAGGGAAAGTTGTGGATACTAAGGTATATCGCTCCATGATCGGCTCTCTACTTTATTTATGCGCATCTAGGCCCGATATTATGCTTAGTGTGTGCATATGTGCTGGATTTCAAGCTAACCCAAAAGAGTGCCACTTAGTGTCCGTTAAGAGAATCTTGAGATATTTAGTACACACTCCTAATCTTGTCTTGTGGTATCCTAAGGGCTCTAGGTTTGATCTACTTAGGTATTCAGATTCTAATTACGCCGGTTGTAAAGTAGATCGAAAAAGCAATTCAGGGACATGTCAATTCCTTGGATGGTCCCTAGTGTCTTGGAATTCTAAAAAGCAAAATTGTGTAGCCCTTTCCACTATTGAGGCCGAGTATGTTGCAGTTGGTGCATGTTATGCTCAACTACTTATGATGAGGCAAACCCTTCAAGATTTTAGATACCACTTCACTAAAATCGTACTCTTGTGTGACAACGAAAGTGCCATAAAGTTATCCAACAATCCCGTAAGCCACTCAAGAACTAAGCACATAGACATCCGACATCATTTCTTGAAAGACCATGAAGCCAAAGGAGATATCGAAATTCACCATGTGAGCACCGAAAAGCAACTAGCCGATATCTTCACTAAGCCTCTTGATGAGTCAAGGTTTTGTGCTTTGCGTAGTGAGCTAAATATACTTGATTTTTGTAACGTGATTTGAACTATAGCACACCTTGATTAATAAACTAGCATGGATAGGAGAAATGAATTGCAAAAGTATAAATATTGTGCTTAAAATGTTTTATCATAAGAAACACGTTCATTATGGTTATTGTTTGTATTGATTATTTGTTGCTAATCATAGTGTGCTTAAGATATGTGTCCATATCCTATATATAGATGTATTTAGTTAGTAGCTAAATTTGCTGTACTGGGGAGTGTAGCTGTGCCGCGCCTACCCTACAACAGTGCATTGAATTTCAACTAAAATTCAGCCCATGATAGTAGTTACCGTGGGGGCCCATCTTACAACTTATTTCTAGTAGCCCCCAGGGTAACTCTCCCTCTTTCACCACAGCTGTCGCCACCCCCGTCTTCTCTCATGCGCACGTAGCCGCATTGCCACCGCTCTGTTCAGCCATGCTACCACCTTTGGCATTGCCACAGCCTGCTGCTGTTCTTCTACGTCGTCATCAGTAGCCCCCCTAGCTCATGGACAGAGCCGATTCATCTCTTTCCTCCTCAATCCATGAAAACCAAGGTGAAACCCTAAATCCTTCTCGATCTATGCAATGTGTCGATTCTAGTTGTCTTGGATGGTTGATTGGAAGGTATATAGTAGCTTGGATGGTGTATTGAGGATTGATTGAAGTAGAAATCATGATTCAACTTTGGAACCAAACTGACTGCTGCAGTAGTGCCGCACCCTTAGTGCGGTAGTGCTGCACCTCTGTGGCAAACATGACAATGCTGCACTCCTGGTTCGATGGTTGACTCACTTTATCTATTTCACTCAGCACCCAATGCTAAGATTCATGATTACTAGGCTTTCTCTCAATCATATCTAGATGAATCGATGACATAGACATGCATATGCTTTCTGAGATTGTATAGTGCACTGGAAGTTAAATTATGAAGTAAGTTTAGTAGACAAGAAGATGCAAAGTGCAGTCTTAGTGAAACAGCTGGTGCGGTAGTGCCACTTCTAGGTGCGGTAGTACCGCACATCTAGGGGTAGTACCTCATCAGCTGCTTCTCTCGCTTACCCATTGACTCTTCTTGATTACTTAACTTACTTTATAGGGTAACTCCTACTCTCCGTTTGTATAGTTTTTCATTTTGGTCTATGTTTTTGCGTAGATGGCCTCCAAAGGTGATGATGACCAGAGGGGGAAGAGAAAGATGATAGAGCCTTAGGACAAGCAAATGCCTCATCATGGTCATGGCAGGACCATAGGGGGTAGTAGCAGTGTAGCAGGCAGAGATGCTGCCAAAGACAGGGGAATGAGAGATAAGATGATCTAGGAGGAGAAGAACCTAGAGAGGGCTGGCTACACCATTCCTCCAGGTGCTTGCCTAGATACTCCACCTCATCTTGAGGAGTTTGATAGGATCTACATTAGAGAGTATTCTGAGGATGTAGTCATGAGGCGTCCTATTGACACACATACTTATCTCATGCTCAACTATGTGGGAGAGCTAAAGATGGTGGAGGAAGCACGTGAGAATAATCCCTATGAGCAGCCAAAGGATTTTGAGATTGACTATAGGTTTTGGAATGAGTTTCATTCCAACTTCTATGCATCTATGAACTTCAACTCTAAGAAATCCAAAGTTGTCAAGATGCAGTATGTTGATTGGGAGGAGATGAAGGCAAAGAATGAGCCAGAATTCAATAAGGTGATCAAGGCTTGTGAGTTGTTTAGCCTCACTGATATTATGAGCTTCAAATATAATTAGAATGAGGAAGTGCTAGTCCAGTTCCGTGCCACTTTCTTCTATAGCATCTACACTGATGAGATTCATTGGATGACTAAGGGACTGCATTATAGAGTTGATTTTGTGACTTTTAGCTAGATCCTTGGTTTTGGAGAGGAGGAGCGGGGCTTCACTTACATTCATGATGAGGCTAGAGCTAAGATCCATGACATTACATATATGTGGATTGATAAGAGAAGTGTAGATGGGAAGGTCAGTGGCCTGAAGAGCTATTATTACATTCTAAATAATTTGATCAGGCACACTATCAATCCCAAGGATGGAGCAACCTCTTATCTTAATGGCTATGTCAGGAATGTGCTTGCTAGATTTGCTCTTGGAGGTGAGAGGTTTAATGTCCCCCGCTTTATGTGGCATGAGCTGAGGAACACCATGGAGGATGGGAGAAATGGGATACCCTATGCCCCCTATCTCATATTTATGATTGAGAGGGTCACTGGCTACAGATTTGAGAAAGATGGTCTTCACACCATCTACAAAATTGAGAAGACCCAAGGGGTAGGTGCTAGCAGGGTAGTGAGACGCTCTCCATCAGTTGTGGACATGCCTGAGTCATCCTAATCTAGGCCTCGCAAGGAAAAGAAGATGGAGAAGTTTGGGAAGTGGCTATTTTCACTACATGCACCTATGCAGCGAGGACCACATATCGGGACTGGTTGGAGAAATGTAAAGCCAATCGAAAGGCTAGAGAGTGTGCGGGGCTACCACCTCTTTCTCTAGTTCAGTCACCGCCGAGGTTTGATGACCTCCCTAGTCTTTATGAGATAGATTTAGAGGATGAGGAGGAAAAGGAGGAGGAGTAGGAGCAGCTAGAGCTTGATCCACACACCAGTTTGAGATCCACCTTGTAGTCCATGAGGAGGAGCACTAGGGGTGAGCACCACATTTCAACCACTCATCGCTAAGGAAGGGCAGTGGTGTCTTCTTCTGTTGATAGAATATCATCGATAGTCCTCTGAGGGGTATCCCACGAAGGTAGATTGATTGGTAGAGATGTGTGTAATTGAGAACAAGAAGGCAATAGAGACACAAGAGTTAGACAGGTTCGGGCCATCGGCGCGACATAATACCCTACTCCTGTGGTTTATTGGATTCTATTGGCTTCATATGATATTGCGTGTGTTTTGTGGGGGTCCCTGCCTGCCTTATATAGTCTAGAGGGCAGGGTTACAAGTCAGTTAGATCTAGGAGATAACCAAAAAGTAATAGCAGATTATAGGAATCATGGGATCAAACGTATCCTAACAGATCTCGTAGTGTCTTCAGGATATCTTCCTGGTGTCTTGCGGGGCGCACTGAGTAGTGCTGTTATAACACCCCAGGTGTTTGGATTCCACATTTGCACTTGCATTTCATAAACATGAGCATCATTCATTTATTCATGAGTTTAGATTGTATGAAACATGCTTCTGAAACAGTGCAACATATTGTTATATTCCATGTGTGTTTGTTTTAGGAAATGAACATGGTGCAACCCTCAAGTGCAACATGTGCAGCACACTTTAGGGAAACATGGTTAGCTAGTACAATGCCACAAACTCATGAAACACTTGAAACATGGCTTTGAAACAGAAGTAACAAAGTCACTTGTTTTTCCTTGTTTCAATACATGTGATGCTTGATTTTGGTGTGACCAAGGTGTGGTGTGGCTAGCTATCCTCTTAAGCAACTTAGTTATACTTAGAATGTCATTAGGAACAATGTTCATGTTGACCATTTTGCCTAATTAAGTTTCCAAGTGATAGTTTGACTTGTATTGACCCTAGAACTCCTTGGTTTGACTATTTAAAAAGTACAGCTTAGAGTGTTTGTATGTCTAAGAAACCTAAAGAAAAGTTGTAGCAAATTATATGAGGAACAAACTTTGTTTAGAGGCCAAGTAATGAAAATGTGCAGAACATGCTTAAAATTGGATCACAACACGAAATGTACCCCTAATTTCAGAGAGAATATTTCTAAGTGTTAATCTGAAAAACAGTTTTGGGTACTCCACTTTGGCATGATTTTACTCAGCATTGGTTGAGAATTAGGCCTTGGTCTTTTAATAGAAGTTGAAGATGGTATGAAGGACTACAACTTTCATTTACACAGTTTTTGCTAATGATCAATGGCTTAGTAGTTTCAACATGATGAATATACATTGTCAGACTTAGATGGCTTAACTGAATGGATGCTACAGTGGCCGACCATCTTCAGGACTTCACCACCGCATGAGGCCACCCATCGCCGACGTCCTGACTGGCCAAGCCATGATGGGCTACCGCGCGCCACATCAAGCAACATCACGTGCCCGTGAGCCTCGCAGCGTCGTAGCTCATTTTGCCTCTCCTTTGCCTCAGCGCAGCATCCGCCATGATAGCCACCGCCCCCGCCATTGACGCTGAGCACGCGCCGTCACCTAGCTCCCTCGCCACCGCAAAAATTGCTGCCTCCAGCTAACCCACTACTCCACCGTAGCCTTCTCTAGCTTGGCCACCTCGTCGTTGAGCCGGAGAACCAAGGTAGTGGCCACATTTCCATTCCCGCCGCCGTCCGGACCTTGCCGGAGTTGCGCTCTCCGTGGCCAGCACAGCACCGCCTCTCTCTTCCTTCCCTAGCTCTCGTCTAGCCTTCTCCATCATGCACTGATGCTCAGGTGAAGATGTCACCGTCCACGCCAGCCTAGCCAGGCCGAAACATGGCCGTACACCGCCATGCGCCATGGCTGAGCCACCGAGCTCTGTGGCCGGGGTACCTAGGGGCCGGTAGGGTTTAGGGTTAGGGTGTCAATCGATGCGGGAGGTCATGGCGAGCACGGAGGTACCCTCCTCGTCACCGATGACGTCGCTGTTGGCGAGCTCTGCCAGTTCCGCGTCGAGCAAGCCGCCTCCCCTATTTTCATGTCGCTGACGCGCAGTCCCAGCTAACAGGTGGACCCTGCCTGACAGTGATTGAGTATTCAAAGGATAGTTCAAATAACTCAGATTTGATTACTATTTTGTAAAAAATGTATCTCCAGTTTTGTAAATCCAAATTGGGTGGTTCTAATTTTGTTAGGATCATGGTGAAGTGTAGTATTTAGGAAAAATATAACATGAACACTTGTAGTGGAATTTTTGGAAGAATTAAATTGAAACTTGAAATGTATTTTTAAATGAATGCAAACTTGTTTAATTTATATCTTGAGTTACTGTGCTCCAAAAATTATGAAATTTTGTTGGTGAGCTCTCCTTGATGAGTAGAAGCTCTGGTAAAAATTTGAGAGTCATTGCATGTATGATTTTTGAGTTATAGATTTTCCTTTTATCATTGAATGATCCTTGTGTGAATTTTAGTAATTTATCTATGAATCCATTGACCATGAAATTTATTGGAGGATGTCCTAGTACCTTAAGGATGCTAGAAATTTTTGTGTGAATTTTAGAAATTTATCTTTGAATCCATTGACACTTTTCACTAGGGTTTCCTATTTATGTCATTTTAAGCATTTATGCCTTGTCATTTTTGTGTAGGATGTCATACTTGCTCAAATGATGTGAAATTTTTACAGTGGCCTACTTGGAGCATGTAGTAACTACTGTAATTTTTGTAGATTAAATGATGCAGTTTTCATATATATTTATCATTCCTCTTGAACAATTAAATAAATTAAGAAAAGGCATTAAAAAATGAAGTGGTGGTGAACACTTTACTTTCTGGTGTTCTTATGATATATGTGATAAGTGAGTAAAGTTGGTGTTGTCCAATTATATGTTTGCAACATAAGTTAATAAATAATTCCTTGCATTGTGCCTTTTTGGACAATTCTAAAAACTTTGCAAAGTTCACCATGATAATTTGGTTTGCTGGGAAAGTGGGGAATACAAAAGTTGTAGATAAATTATGTATCAAGCTCCTATCAAAATTTGGTGGCATTTGGCCCAGTAGTTTAGGAGCTACAGTCATTCAAAGTTGCATCACAGTTTTGCTTGCTCTCTGTCTTGTTTTTGGACCTGATTAGGTGATTTTGTAAATTTGACCTGGTAAAGGTTGGAATTATGCCTTGAGGTTTGAAAATGAATTGTAGGCAATTTCATAAGCTTTCCAAATTGTCTTGTTGCCTATCATTTCGATTTGTAGATCCCCGGTTATGATTAGTTTACTATACCGCTATATAAGTTCCTATTTTGCTGAAATATGAATGTTTGTGTGTAGGCTTTGTTGCAATGTTCTCGTGGATATTTTAGGTGCTAGCCTAACTTGAGAACATGCTAAGGCGCAGGTGCTAGGTCATTAACTGAAGATGAGCAATTGTACATTAGGTTGTATAAACTTGGTAAGTTAAAGTGATTTGAATAGAGCTTAAGTCGGAAAATGCGGACTGCAGTAAGCATGTGCATTCCCCGAGCATTCCTAACTTCGTTCATGTGCATCTATGATATTTATCTTGTGCATACATGCAATAGGTGTGCCGGAGGGAGTGATGCTTCAGGAGTTCGAGGGAGCAAGCCAGAAGGAGGAGCCCGAGGTTCAGGCAATTGACGAAGCAGCCACCGAGGAGTTGCCCGAGTGCCCTGACCACCACTCGTCCTCTTTTCTGAAAGGCAAGCCCCAGAGCATATTAAGTCTCCCATGATTTTACAAATATCTTGAGTATCTTTTATTCATTGATGATGCATTAAGTATAGGAATTGGTTGGAACCAATTGTTGCATTATATATCTATCCTTGTCTAGATATCGCACTTGAATCCTAATTAAGTTCAGGAATGGACTAAATGCTTAGCCATGCTTAGTGCGGTAGAAGTCGGGTGATTCCTGTCACCTGCGAGCTTTAGGATGAGGTGGATCATGGTTGGCTATATTTGCTATCGTGGAAAAGAACCATGTTAATAATGAATTAAGACCGGGTGGAGTCTTGTGTAGGTTTGGACATAGTGACTACGTCTGTGTCATTTAAAGACCGATATGATGTACGTCCTTATGTCATGTTGAACGCAGCCTAACATTTAGCTGGCCGAATAACTCGTTCCGACCGTGAAGCCTAGTAGCTCGATTTAGGCCAGGGACGCAAGCAGTTGGTCGCAATCTGGATGGCAGTAAGGATGTGCGGAGAACCATTGGCATAAGCCCAAGGGCGGGTTAAGTCACCGAGCACTCATGGCAGAGTGGTTCTCTGATTTTGTGGCACTGATCAGACTTGCGACTCCTGAATTGTACCAAAGGTGACTTGTTTGCGACCCTAACGGGGGAAGCAGGGTTTGTGTTAGGAATACCCCTCCAACTAGATAGGAATCGATTTGAATCATTGTCTCTCCCGGATAGTGAGAACTTGACTAAGCAGCGGCAACGTATATTCAATTAATTTAATGATATGGTTAAATGGATGATGATGATAATGTCGCCATGATTTATACTTGCTATGGTTATTAATGTTTGCATCTTAATCAAATGATTGTTTAGTATAGGTGCTAATATAGATGACAGGTTAATGGCAAAAAGTCACTGCTAGCTCAGGTTAAGAGTTGATCATCATTACTTATGCTTTTTCGCAAAAAGAAAGTGTCAGACAGATCCACTAAATTAAGCTATGCATGATCCTTGGTGTCATTTGTTTTGGTTTCGACGGGTGAGTCTAGCTGGGTACATTCTCGTACTTAGGGTTTATTCCCTCTTTTTGTAGATGACCTTCTTTATCAGGACTTCTGTAACTATTGTCTCCACCCGGCGGGTGACGAAGACTAAATCACGGGCATGATCTTTGTTTATCTTATCCAAATGCTTTTGTGGGATGTGATCGGCAAGCTGGTACTTGTATTTGAACTCGTGTGTGTAAGTTAAACTATTTGTTTTCGCTACTTTACAAGACTTGTTTTGTAATAACGATGACTCTGAGGTGTTGTAATCTATTTGCAAACCATCTGTGAAATGTTGTAACATGTGATATGTTATGTTGAATTACTATGATCTTGGTTGTATGCAAGTTGGTTTGAAATCCTTCGTGGTTTTAGTTAACTACCGGGTTTATATGGGCTCAAGTGCGAGAATTTGATCGTCTCGGCGATTGTTTTTGTACTTATGCTCTTATAAATTGGTCAGTTCTATGACAGTCGTGCTCCACAAGGCTTCGTCTTATGGGCTGGACCACCCCTAGGGGCACAGCCCATGTAGTCTGCCATGGGTATCTAGGGTCGTACCTCCCACAGCTAGTCCCCAAGCACCTTATATCCGCTGTGCAACACTGTCTTGAGCTTGTCCAAGCAGGTGTGAACAAAGCTGAGCAGTCAAACTCATAGTCCGACCACCATATTGAGTCGGCGAGCAGTTGTGAACCATCGCCGAGCAGTGTATCCCATGTAAGGCTTGCCATAAGGATGTAAGGAGCTCAAGTTCAAAATCAAAATTTTCCTTGTAGTGGACCAAGTGTGCCCACTTAGAGTCCGACCACAAGAAAGGGAGATAGTCTTCTTCAACTTTAGGAGGCGCGGAGTCTTCCAGATTAAAGCAAACACACTCACCGCAAGGTGAAGTGTGCCCACTTAGTCCCCAAGCCTGACAGTAGGTGATATAGTCAGGTGGTGCCAGGGTCCAAAGTAGAAGAAAAGTAGCAGACCAGCTAAGCATGCAGCCAGTCCCTGAGCGGAGCCTTGAAATGAGAAAAGCACATTCACTGCAAGGTGAAGTGTGCTCACTTAGTCTCCGAGCCTGACAGTAGGTGACGTGGTCACATGGTGCTAGGGTTAGAAACAACAATAAACAGAAGAAAGTCCCTAGTGTGATGAGGAACTAAGTCATAGTGATGACATAGTCCCCGAGCCACAAGTGGAAATCTTGGAGAAATCAAATCGTGAAGAAAAAACTAGAGTAATGGCTATACAGTAGGAGTTACTGAGCCTTAATGGTATTGCGAAGAAGTCAACAAATATTCGGTGTGCAGTAATAAGTTGCAGCAAAAAGTGGGTGATATGGGCTGCAATTGTGCAGAAGCCCAGGTAACGGCCCACCGTGCCGCTTCGGAGAATTTAGAGAGGCGCAAATCATGGAGCGGTTTCCCAAAAACCCTTGAATGTGAAAAGTGATGAGGGTGCTTTATAACTGCGTTGCCACACTCCACTCTCCCACCTTTGCCACTTTGCCACTTCATCTTCCTCCTCAGCCCTTGCGCTTCTCAATTCACATTCACACGTGCTTCTGTCGCCAATCCCAAACTAGATCGGAGAGATGGCGCTAAAGAGGGAAGTTGGTAACCCGAAGAAGACGGCCACCGGATCAAGCCGTGGTAAGGAATGGGTGTCATCACTCATGGGGGAGGTGGAGCTCAATGGGATGAAGGAGGCGAGCGTTCTTACTGACCATGTCACCTCTAGATGGCGTCCGGCCAATGGTGAGCCCTACCCGATGCCGTATACCGACGAAGTCATAGTATTTGAAGATTATTTTTGGTGTGGATAAGGATTTCCTGTTCATCCTTTCTTGTGGGATCTATTGGAGTTATGGGGAGTGAGTCTATGTAATCTGCATCCCAACACCATCTTGCACATCTCCATTTTTATCTAGTTCTGTGAGGCATATCTCATAATTCTTCCCCACTTCAACCTCTTTCGACACCTGTTCTGGCTGAAGAAGAAGGGCGGCGACGATTCTAGAGTGGTCGATGGCGTGTATCTACAACTCTGTGATGGGATGGCGAGTGAGTACATCACTGTGCCACTAAACACCTCACTAAAGGGGTGGAACACCAGGTGGTTCTACATGAAGCTGGTCGAAGAAGCCAAGCAGTGCTGATATGGATCAGGTGAGGGAGCTCCTCAGCCTGATAAAGGGCATAAAGATGAACGACATACTAGTGATGGTGAGCTTCATAGTGCACCACATCTAGCCCTACAAGGAGAGTGCCCGCGCGGGTTTTGACTTTAAGGGAGACACTAATGGCACCCGGGATGAGACGAAGAGGCCGTCGAAGGAGACTATGCTATGCTGAGCAACAAAACTATTCACTCCAAATGCGGCGTTCAGCGTGCCAGGGTAGATGAGAGCCTTCAACTATATGAACCCACCTCCTCAGGTAAAAATCTCAAATGTTGTTCCTGATGCTTTTTATCCTATACCGGTGCCGAGCAGTGAACTGATTCACTTATGGAAAGATCCATTTACAGGAACAAGCGGCGTACTTCTCGAGCATGTCAAGGAGCGATTGGCCAAAGGCTATGGACACTAGGCCAACCACTCAGCCAGAGGAAGGTGCCGTTAGCACCTTATCTGAATCTAGAGGCACAAGTGCTGGTCGGACATAGCGTCCCCCCCAGTGTCGGACAAGGTCTAGGAGAAAAGGGCAGTGATAGATGAGCCAGCACGAAAGAAGAGGAAAATAGCATGTGTAGCTCCCCGCAAGCTAGGTGGCATCTCGCTTGGTGGCGATCAAACCACTCGGACACAGAGTGTGGCGATATCCGAGTGGTCGGACAACGACGGGGCTCTAGTAGCTCCTCCGATGAGCACTAAGGCACCACCACGCAACACACGCATGGAGGTGCAGTTGAAAGGAGGGGAGGGAGTCCTCGAGCAATAGGTAGAGGAAGTCCCTGAGCAATAGGTAGAGGGAGTCCCCGAGCAGTAGGCGAAGGAGAGGCCAACGGTGAGGGCCAGAAGACCTCTAGCCTAGGGCACGCGGGTTGACCCTAGAGCCATGCCTGGGTGCTCAGGGAGGCAGTGTCTTTTTAGAACCGTCTACCGGGAAGCCATCATGTAAGTATACTTGCCTTGGAATTATTTGTTGTCCGATCTTTATAGTTGTGGTGATTGATGAGCTGATCTGATGCAGATCGGGGGGTGCAGAGGATCTGAATCCTTTCGGCCAGACTAGCGAGCAGCCGGGGGCTGCTCACGGTGCAGAGACCATGCTAGCAGGCTCCGTCCTAGAGTCCCCGGGCGCTCGGTGATTTGTGGAGGAGTCGACCACCGCTACCGGTGGAGTTGAAGGTGGAGAGCAGTTGGTGACGACGATGGACGAGTCGACGGTGATAGCATGGGCAACGGCGAGAGCCACCGGGTCTTTGGAGGTGGAGGCTAAAGGTGCCAAAGTCTAGGGCGGAGAGTCTGGTGGTTCCGGAGGAGCAGGCGGCACTCCTTAAGACATCGGAGGGTGTGGTCAAACGGTCTGTGCGGCCACCGAGCCCCTAGGTGGCACCACCAGTTGTGGAGGAAGAGGATGAGGTGGAGGAGATTGAGCGTGAGGAATGACGACCGCAAGCCATCCGGATCCTCCGCAAGTGGGGGGATGAAGTGGTGGTCGTGGAAGAAGAGGACACCACCAGGGAGGTGAGGAGGCTAGAGCCCACCCTTTCCACAGCCATGAAGCAGATCAAGGTTAGTATTAGATCATCAATGTTCGTCTTTGGCGCTAGAGAATTGGGTTCTTTATAATCTTGATGCTGTTGCAGGGCATAGCATGAACTATCAAACAACGACGTCATCTGATCAAGACGATGGAGCCCCTCATCGAGGAGGACACAAAGCTTAAGGAGGCTATGAAGCTGATGGAGAAAAATGTTCAGAGGGCCTAGCGCGAATGAGATCTTACCGAATCAAATGCGAGGGACCTAGAGTACCAAAAGGGGGCTTTATCTGAGCAGTTGGCGACCATGTCCGAGCAGTTGAGGCGTAACTCTGAGTAGCTGGAGCACAACTCTAAGCAGTTGAGAAGCATCTCCAAGTAGAGAAAGGTACTGCGGATCAGTGCACTTGTTCTATATTGCTGAACAACTTTAATGTTGCTGACATCGTCACTTTTGTAGAGCAAGATGCAGAGCTCGTCGAGTTGCGTTAGGTCATTAGTTAGCTCTAGGAGGAGAAGGGGAAGGCATCTAGGCAAGCAAAGAAACTGGTCAAGGAGCTGAAAGGTTAGTAGTTCAGGGTCAGAGTTATTGCTAAAGTGATTTCTTCATTTGACGGATCCTTTTGGTGCCTGCAGAATACCGCCAAAGGAATAGGGCGTAGTTCGATGTGCTGGAGCTAGAGATGCAAACCTAGAGGAGAAAGCTCAATGCCAAGGTGGCTAGAGTCAGGCCGGTGCTTGACTGCAGTGATATGGAGGCAGCTCCTCAGCCTGACAATAGGCCGCCTTGTCTAGACACCATCATTGACAGGTGCAAGGCAGTGTGGGAGAACTTCAAAAGCTTCAACCATGACGCCACTGTCTCCATCATGATGCACGCCCTAGCGGTGGTTCGGTCCCACTACCCTATGATCAACCTTCAAGTAATATGGGCCAGATTCGCCAGAGGGATGGGTGCGATGAGATAGGAGCATCTGAAGGATGAGGTGGAGGACACAACGAAGAAGCTAGTAGGCGATGTTGACCTGTTCGGTGAGGTGGATGGCGATGGCCAAGCCCAATAACCTGAGTGGGGAGGACCTATATGTAACAGCTGGAGAGGATAGTTAAATGTGCGAGGGCGTAAACAAACATTTATGTATGTGTATAAATGTTATATGCAAACATGTGGATGTTTATGCATCTTGATAACACTTGTGGTGAAAAATACATGTAGTATTAACCCTAACGCAATTATACGTGGTATAAGTAGCATCCGAGCAATTAGTCCTTTACTAGGCTCTTGGCCTTGGCTAGCCCATATTCCATAACGTCGAGCATGAATCCTGTGCACATGTAGGAGGAATAGGCATGACCAAAGAATCATAGCCAACCACCTATAACGCAGAGCGTGAAGCCCGTAGCACATGTAGGGAGAGATCGGAGACTAGGTTTTCTCCAAAGAACATAGAGCGAAATGTGTGTTGCTCGATGGTTGGTGAAATATCTTGGAGATATGGAGAAACATGGCAGAACATTTATGGAGATCATGTATAATTGTCGAGGTTTGTTAAGGAGTAGCTTAGAGCTGACGACCGCAAATGGAGATTAAACCGGAGTGGAGAAATAGTGGAGATAAATTATGGAGATAAAAACTTTATTCATCATGGAGTGGAGAGTACATATCTGGAGCGTTTCAAGGATAGAAACGTATAAGGTGCTCGATGTGCCATGAGTCAGGGACATCGACTCCTTCCATGTCACATAGCCGGTAAGACCCTGGTCAGGTAACCTCTTTGACCACATAACACCCTTCCTAGGGGAAGGAGAGCTTGTGCATCCCTTTAGTTTTCTACTTTTGACAAAGAACGAGGTCGCCGACAGCAAATGAACGACCTTTGATGTTATGATTGTAGTATCTTCACAAGCCTTCTAGGTATTTGGCTATATGGATTCTGGTGATTAGGCATTCTTCTTTGGCTCTATCGATGTCCTTTGTCTGAATAGCTGCGACTTGCTCTTCATTATAATGTTCCACTCTGGGTGCTCGGAAAGCAATGTCAGCGAGAAATACGGCCTTTGAGCCATAAACCAAAAATATTGAGACACACCGGTGTTGTGACTAGCTTGAGTGCATAGTCCCTAGACTACAGCTAGGAGCTCTTTAAGCCATCTGCCCAGATGCTTTTCCTCTTTTTTGGTATAGCCTCTTTTTGAGAGCATTGAGGATCATGCTGTTCTCCCATTTGACCTAGCCATTGGCTCTAGGATGGGCAATAGAGATGCATTTAACAGAGATGCATCGGTCTTCACAGAAGTCCCAAAAATGGTGCCCAGTGAATGTAGTTCTGAGGTTGGTGATAATGTTGTTTGGGAGACCGAATCTATAGATGATATCTTCGAAGAGCTCGACTGCCTTCTTTGCAGTGGCCGAGACAAGCGGCTTGTATTCGATCCACTTGGAGAATTTGGCAATGGCAACATATACATACCAAAAACTGCCTGGCCTAGGCTTAAAAGGCCTAATCATGTCTAGTCCCTAGCATGTAAAAGGCCAAGAAGCTGGGATGGTCTGTAGTTCTTACGTCGGCATGTGTATTTGCTTGGCGAAAAATTAGCATCCTTCACAACGTGGGACGAGGTCTTCTGCGTCGGTGATTGCCGTGGGTCAGTAAAAACTAGCTCGGAAAGCTTTGCCGACCAGGTGTCTTGAGGCCACATGATTGCCATAGGAACTAGAGTGAATCTCGAGAAGTAGTTTCACTCTATCTTCTTGGGTGATGCATTTCTGTAGTATCCCTTCCTTGGCACTTTTCCTCATCAAGTTCCCATCTACCAGCACATAATGCTTGTTGCAATGGATTATGCATTCAGTTTTGGTCTTGTTGGCATGTACATCAGTGCTGGTGAGATACTTGATGAATTGTTCCCTCTAATCGGCGGCCGATGAAGGTACTATAAGTACCAGCTGCTCGATGGGGGGATTTCTTGAACTTCCTTCTCTTCCTTAATAAATGGCGTAAGGAGGTCTTGAACGAAAACCCCAGGCAGAATCATGGTGTGAGAAGATCCTATCTTAGATAGGTGGTTAGCGAGCTGATTTTGATCTTGTACCACGTGGTGGTACTCGATACCGTAGAATTTTCCCTCGAGTTTCCTGATTTTGGCGCAATATGCGTCCATCTTCTCACTAGAATAGGACCAATCTTTGTTCAGTTGGTTGATGACCAGTGTGGAGTCTCCATATACCATGAGGCATTTGACGCTGAGCTCGATGGCTATACGGAGTCAGTGGAGACATGCTTCAAACTCCGTGGCATTGTTGGAGGTTGGAAAATGAATTTGGAGAACGTATCGGAGCTTATCCTTGGTCAGCGTAATGAATAGAATGTTAGCACCGGCATCACTGATATTGAGAGCACCGTCAAAGTACATCACCCAGTGCTCGGGGCAAGTAGTGGGGATGGGCTCTTGGATCTCGGTCCACTCAGCGGCGAAGTCAGCGAGCGCCTGTGACTTGATGGTAGGCCTGCTTCTAAATTCAATGGAGTAAGTGTCGAGCTCGACAACCCACTTGATGATGTGGCCATTGGCCTCTTTGTTGCGGAGGATGTCCCCTAGAGGGAACTCGATGACCATGATGATCTTGTAATACTCGAAGTAATGGTGGAGCTAGCACGGCATGATCAGAATGACATATAGCAGTTTCTGAACTTGAGGATAATGAGTTTTGGACTCAGTAAGGACCTCGCTGATGAACTAGACCGAATGTTGTACCTTATAGGCGTGTCTGGCTTCCTCACGCTCGACGACGATAGCTGTGCTAACGATGCAAGAAGTGGCGGTGATGTAGATCAGTAGGGTTTCGTCTGGTTCAGGCACCGTCATGATCGGAGGCTTCATTAGAAATGACTTGAGCTGCTCAAAAGTTGTGTTAGCCTCCTCTGACTAGGAGAAATGCTCGGAGGCCTTGAGTAGCTTGAAAAATGGTAGTCCCTTTTCGCCAAGGCATGATATAAAGTGGCTAAGAGCAGCCATGCACCCTGTGAGCTTCTGTATATCCTTTACGTAGGTTGGCCATTTCATATTGGTGATGGCGGAGACCTTGTCGGGGTTGGGTTTGATATCGTGGGCGCTGATGATGTAGCCCAGGAGTATGCCTGATGGAACTCCAAAGATGCACTTTGAAGGGTTCAACTTCCATCTTTATCTTTTTAGGTTGGTGAATATTTCTTCAAGGCCGATGATGAGATTGTCAGTAGTCTTGGACTTGACGACCACATCGTCGATGTAAGCTTTGACGTTGTAGCCTATCTGTTGATCGAGGCACATCTAGATGGCCCTTTGGTACATCACCCTAGCATTCTTGAGTCCAAAGGACATGGTGGTATAGCAATATGCACCAAGAGGCATGATAAACGATGTTTTGATTTGGTCGTCCTCTTTGAGGGATATCTAATGATAGCCGGAGTAACAATCGAGGAAGGAGAGCAGTTCGTAGTTGACTGTAGAGTCTACAACCTCATCTATCCGAGGCTGACCGAAGGGGTCTTTAGGGCAGTGTTTGTTGAGATCGGTGTAATCAACGCATATTCTTCATTCTTTATTCTTTTTTTGAACAAGAATAGGGTTTGCTAACCACTCAGGATGATACACTTCTTTAATAAATCTGGTAGCTAGGAGCCATTTTATTTCTACCCAAATAGCCTCCTTGTCTGGCGTGAATCGTCGGAGTTTCTGCTTGATCGGTTTGGCGATCGATGAGACATTCAAGGAGTGCTCGATGTTCTCCCGTGGTACCCTCGGCATGTCTACAGGCTTCCAAGCAAACATGTCAGCATTGGCACGTAGGAAGGAGATAAGCGTGCTTTTCTATTTGGGGTCGAGGTGAGCCCCAATCTTGATGGTCTTGGAGGGGTCGTCGAGGCTGAGGCCAACCACCTTTGTCTCCTTGGAATTGGTAGAGGCACAAGGAGGCTCTAGTGCTGGGATCTCTAGCTCATCGGCAGGCACCATCTTGGCATCTATGACCATGCTTGCCATCTAGATGGAGAGGTTGGTGGCTTTGGTGAGGGTGAGACTCTCTGTCTCGTAGGCATAGGCGATTGAGAGGTTGGGCCATAGGGCTAGAACTCCTATAGGTGAAGGCATCTTCAACACTAGATAGGCATAGTGTGGTATGGCCATGAACTTGGCTAGAGCTAGTCAACCAAGCATGGCATGGTAGGCGGTGTTGAAGTCGGCGACATAGAAGTTGATGTGCTCGACGTGGTAGTTGCTAGCCATGCTGAATTGTACTAGGAGGGTGATCTCTCCTAGCGGTTTGGACGCCCAGCTAGGTACCACACCCTAGAAGGAGGAGTCGGAGGTGTGAGGTCTTCTATTCCAAGGCCCAACTCCTTTAGGGCTCCGGCGAAGAGGAGGTTCAGAGCACTTCTGCCATCGACGAGTACTTTCCCAAAAAAAACTTTCTTAATGGTTGCATCAAGAACAAGGGGGAAACACCCTATATAAGGGATGTTCGCCCACTGGTCGGCCCTGCTGAAGGTGATGGGGACCTTGGACCAGGGGCAAAAGCTAGGGTTGGCGACGATGTCTTCCGCGTTGACGGCGAGCACCTGACGGGCGGTGAGGTTTTAATCTCTTCTGCTCTTGGTGGCGGTGAGGCCCCTGAAGATGGTGGTGACCACTTTGTCATGATCCTAGAAGGCATTGTTGTTGTCCCTAGGTGGTCGACGGCCTCTGGCTCCATCGTTATTGTCGTTATCTAGCTTTTTATACTGAAACTCCTTAGTCAAGCTGTGGCAGTCCTTCATCTTGTGCTTGCAGTTCTTGTGGAGAGGGCATGAGCCTTTAAGGATCGTCTTGTACTGCTTATCATAGTTGCGCTTGGTGCGAGGTTCATCAACGGTGGCGACGATATTGGCTAGATTTGGACCCTTTCGGTTGATCACGGCCACTATCCTAATGGTGGCCACGGTCGTCATAGCGGCGGTCGCTGTGGCATCGATCGTTGGGGCGTTCATCGCTACGGCAACTTGGGCGGCGAGTGCCCGCATCCTCGTTGAAGCGCATTTTAGCCTCTTCAACATCGGCGTACTGATCGGTGGTCGTAATCATCTCACCAATCCCCTTTGGAGGCTTGCGATTGAACTTGCAACGGAGGTCGTGGTGATGGAGTCCTTGGATGAAGGCAGTGATGACTCCAACTTCCATGATGTTGGGAATATAATTTCTCATCTCAGAAAAATGTCTGATATAGCTACGGTGGAGCTCGGACGGTTTCTGGTAGATGCGATTCAGATCATGGTTCGTGCCTGGCCGAGTACATGTAGCCATGTAGTTGTCGGTGAAGACCTTCTTCAGCTCTTCCCAGGATCCAATGGAGTCCAAGGCAAGGCTTGTGAACTAGTTCATCGCAGTTGGCATGAGCATGATGGGAAGATGGTTCCCCATGATGCTGGTATCTCCCCCGACAACGCGCACAATAGTGCCGTAAGCTTGTAGCCACTGTGTGGGGTTCATCCATCCCTCGTAGGACTCGACCCCAATGATTTTGAAACCATGGGGCCACTGGAGTGTTTGAAGCACCCTTGTGAATGCTCGGGGCCCTTCTGGATCATCACCATCATGATCTACGGATCATCACTAGAGGGCTATGTCCAGATTACCGAACTCTTGCTCGTACTCTTGACACTGACATACTTCTTCTTAGTGAGAGAAATGGCACCCGTTAATATGACATTGCGTGTCTCAGAGATTGTTGATGTGCGCATACATCTTGGTCGACTTCTTGGTCACGTTGGCAAGTGTAGTCGATGTGGTTCCCCTGAGCTCCCCCCTAGAGGGGTTGTCCATCATCACGGTGTTGGTCGGTGAAATGGCTTCTGCTGGGGCGGCGATTAGATCTTGGCACGGTGGATCAATGAATCGAGCTCGTCGAGTAGGATGGTCTTTGATCCTGGTGGATCTCGTTGACCTAGTAGTGAGCCACTTTAAGCATGGCGGCAACCTTGGTGACCTCTGGTGTCTACTCAAGCCGGGCGAGATCATTGGCAGCCATGGCCAAATTAGCGCTTGGGGGCTTGTAGATGTCGTGGCCATCAACATGGACAAATTCATTGTCGAGGTTGCGTTGGAGTGGGTGTGGTCTTCCTTGTGAGTCGAGCTGTTCATTATAAGCAGCCTCAGCTAGCACAATGGCGGCCTCGTTTGATCGGCGCTATGCACGGTTGGCGTTCCTGTTGACACGAGCAGCGCGGTCCTCTTTGGGTTCCTCATCCTGTGGGGGGCTATCGACGCTGACATTGAAAATTCTACCTCCACGGAAGGGTGGGAAAGGAGGTTGTACGGTGGTGGTTTCGGCGGTAGTCTCCGTAGAGCCCCAGGACTCAGAGTCTAGATTTTCCTCTAGGATGGTTTGGAGGGATGCTTTGGGACATCGGCCGATCTGCAACATATTGATAGTCAGCGGGAGCTGGTTAGCGATCTGGTCGGTGAGGGGATAGATGTCTCCTGCTTGATCGGTGAATTGGCCCCTTAGGGCATCTTGATAGGTGGCGGCGACGCTGGTGAGCCCAAAGGGTAGGGCTGTAACCCCTAGAGTTTCCTAATCAGCCTCTGATAGATCTGAATTGGAGGGTGGTTGGTGCTGAACCAGAGTGGTCAAAGCCGATTCTACGATGGAGAGATAATCAGCGAGCTTTCGGCCAACCTGATCGATGGATGCGATCATATCATCACTGTCGATCTGCTTCCTCGGGTATTGGGGGAGCAAGCAGTGGGTTGTTGGTGAAGATGACCTTAGAGGTGGTTCTAAGATCGGATCTGCTATCGTAGGTGCTAGGGTGGTTGGCGTAGAATCGATCTGCACCGGCTCGATGAGCTCTCTGTCTCCATCAGCGTTGATGACCTAGGAGATAGATCCAACTGTAAAGATCTGGCCAAGCTATGGGAGGGACGAAGAGCCTACAAAATGTATCATCTTGTTTGACATGGAAACAACATGCACATCCCTACTTGGCGCATCAACTATCGACATAATATTGTTGGTAGTCCTCTGACGGGTCTCCTAAGAAGGTAGATTGATTGGCAGAGATGCGTGTAATCGAGAACAAGAAGGCAATAGAGACACAAGAGTTAGACAGGTTCAGGCCACCAGCGCGACGTAATACCCTACTCCTATGGTCTGTTGGATTGTATTGGCTTTGTATGATATTGCGTGTGTTTTGAGGGGGTCCCTACCCGCCTTATATAGTCTAGGGGGCAGGGGTACAAGTTGGTTAGATGTAGGAGATAACTAGAAAGTAATAATAGATTACAAGAATCATGAGATCAAACATATCCTAACAGATCTCGTAGTATCTTCAGGATATCTTCCTATTGTCTTACGGGGCGTGCCGAGCAGCGCCGTGCTCCACAAAGCTTCATCTTGTGGGCTGGACCACCCCTGGGGGCGCAGCCCATGTAGTCTATCATGGGTATCCGGGGTTGTACCCTTCACATCTTCTTCCTCCAACGACGCGACGATGATGATGATGGTGGAGAGGAGGACGTCGTAGGTGCTAGTGGAGTTGCTGGTGGCGATGATGTTGATTGGGACATGATTCAAGAGGATGAGTGAGTGTTGTTCTTTCTTCTTTTCTTCTCTTTTTGGTGCTTTATGCCAAAGGGGAACAAAATTAGAGGGGTCAATAACTTTTTTGATGCCATGGAGGTTGCTATAGCAAGAGTCATGTTCGTATTCATTTAGAGTAATCTTCATTAGGTGAGAGTTTGAGAGTCCATTAGAAACTCTATTTATATAATAATGCTACTTAAGTACCTTTTATATGTGTGGGATATGGACATATATTAATCTATACTGTCGTTGGTGATACAATTATGCTAGAATGTATATCTTTATATGTATCACATGTTCTGTGGTGTCTGTTCTGATCTGTGCTGTTACAGTAAGTGCGGTAGTGCCGCACTCTGGTGCGGCAGTGCCGTACCCAACTACAACAACAAACCATGTTGTGCATAAACTGTCATTTGCATCATGTTTTACATACCTAACACAATATACAGCACCCCAAATGAGCATGGATGTAGAGGGAGGCTCTACACCCATGGCTCACTAAAATGTGAATCTTGGTTTCTTATGCTAATTTGAGAATTCAATTATCTATTTACACATTTAGGGGGAGGCTCTACACCCATGGCTTAAAAAATCTCAGTATTTATTTCATTTCTTTTGTAAGCTCTAATTGTGTCGACATAATATCATCGGCAGTCCACCAAGGGGTATCTCGTGATGGTAGATTTGTCGATGGGCGTGCGTGTAATCAGAAACTGGATGGTGACACAAGGCGCAGAGACAGTGATTTAGATAGGTTCGGGCCGTCTGATCGACGTAATACCCTACGTTCTGTGTCTTTGGTGTATTGTATTGAGATGTAGTAGATAGATCTAGATGGATCGTGTCCGCTAGGGGACCCCTTCCTCTCCTTATATAGTCTGGAGGGATAGGGTTACAAGTAAAGTATCCTATTTGGTATTATACAATGTCTTGTGGTGCACGCCGAGCAGCGCCATACACGCCTTGATCTTGTGGGCTGGGCCACCTCTAATGGTGCGGTCCATGTCTTGTCTTGAGGATACCGAGGGCCATACCTCCCACAGCTAGTCCCTTAGCCTGACAGTAGGTGACGTAGTCACGTGGTGCTAGGGTCAGAAAGTAGAAGACCAGCCAAGCAGGCAGCCAGTCCCCAGGCATAGCCTTGAGATGAGAACAAGCACATTCACCACAAGGTGAAGTGTGCCCACTTAGTCCCCCAGCCTGATAGTAGGTGATGTAGTCGCGTGGTGCTAGGGTCAGAAAGTAGAAGACCAGCCGAGCAGACAGCCAGTCCCCGGGTGTAGCCTTGAGATGAAAACAAGCACATTCACCGCAAGGTGAAGTGTGTCCACTTAGTCCTCGAGCCTGCTGGAAGATGAAGAATGAATCTTGTAGCAGGGTCAAAGAAGTCTGAAAG
The DNA here is from genome assembly GCF_019320115.1 of Miscanthus floridulus. Classification (NCBI taxonomy): domain Eukaryota; kingdom Viridiplantae; phylum Streptophyta; class Magnoliopsida; order Poales; family Poaceae; genus Miscanthus; species Miscanthus floridulus. The sequence goes on from NC_089580.1 coordinate 167,688,748, forward strand.
CTTGCCGACGTCGTCTGACATGCGTGTATCAAGACCCCAGACGTGCTACCCAAAATTAGCACCCTGATCCGAACAACATGGAGCAGCTTGATAGCACATCGATGAGAAGTAGCAAGATCTAACCACCAAGGGAGCACCGAGGAGTCACCGACATCGCTGGCGATGACCGAGCACCGAGGAGCGAGGAGTCCCCGGCATCGCTAGCGATGACCGAGCATCGAGGAGCGAGGAGTCCTCGACGTCGCTGGCGATGACCGAGCACCGAGGAGCGAGGAGTCCCCGACATCGCTGGCGATGTCCAACCACCAAGGGAGCAAGGAGTCCCTGACATCACTGGCGATGACCGAGCACCGAGGAGCGAGGAGTCCCCAGCGTCGCTGGCGATGACTGAGCAACGAGGAGCAACGAGTCCTTAGCATCGTTGGCGATGTCTGAGCACCAAGGAGCGAGGAGTCCTCAGTGTCACTGGCGATGTCCGAGCACCTAGGAGCGAGGAGTTCCCGGTGTCGCTAGCGATGACTGAGCACCGAGGAGCGAGGAGTCCCCGGCGTCGCTGGTGATGATCGAGCACCGAGGAGTCCTCGGCGTCACTGGCGATGACCGAGCACCGAGGAGCGAGGAGTCCTCGGCATCGCTGGCGATGACCGAGCACCGAGGAGTCCCCAGTGTAGGAGGCGATGTTCGAGCACCGAGGAGCGAGGAGTCCCTGGCGTAGGTGGTTATGTCCGAGCACCGAGGAGCGAGGAGTCCCCGACATTGCTGGCGATGACCCAGCTCCGAGGAGCGAGGAGTCCTCAGTGTCACTGGCGATCACCGAGCACCTAGGAGTGAGGAGTCCCCGGTATCGCTGGCGATGAGCGAGCACCAAGGTGTGAGGAGTCCCCGGTGTCACTGGCGATGACCGAGCATCGAGGAGCGAGGAGTCCCGATGTCGCTGGCGATGTCCGAGCACCGAGGAGCGAGGAGTCTTCAGTGTCGCTGGCGATGTCCGAGCACCGAGGAGCGAGGAGTCCCCGGCGTCGCTGGCGATGACCGAGCACCGAGGAGCGAGGAGTCCCTAGCGTCACTGGCAATGTTCGAGCACCGAGGAGCGAGGAGTCCCCGGTGTAGGCGATGATGTCCGAGCACCGAGGAGCGAGGAGTCCCCGGCATCGCTAGCGATGACCGAGCACCGAGGAGTCCCCAGTGTCGTTGGCGATGACCGAGCATCGAGGAGCGAGGAGTCCCCGGCATCGCTGGCGATGACCGAGCACCGAGGAGCGAGGAGTCCCTAGCATCGCTGGTGATGTCTGAGCACCGAGGAGAGAGGAGTCCTCGGCATAGGCGGCGATGTCCGAGCACCGAGGAGCAAGGAGTCCCCGGCATCGCTGGCGATGACCGAGCACGAAGGAGCGAGGAGTCCCCGGTGTCGCTGGCGATGACCGAGCACCGAGGAGCGAGGAGTCCCCAGCGTCGTTGGCGATGATCGAGCACCGAGGAGCGAGGAGTCCCCGGTGTCACTGGCGATGACCGAGCACCGAGGAGCGAGGAGTCCCTGGCATCGCTGGCCAAGACCGAGCACCGAGGAGCGAGGAGTCCCCGGTGTCGCTGGCGATGTCTGAGCACCGAGGAGCGAGGAAGTCCACGGCGTAGGCGGCGATGTCCGAGCACCGAGGAGTGAGGAGTCCCCGGTGTCACTGGCAATGACCGAGCACCGAGGAGCGAGGAGTCCCCGGCATCACTGGTGATGGCCGAGCACCGAGGAGCGAGGAGTCCCCGGCGTAGGCGGCGAGGTCCGAGCACCGATGTAGCTAATGATGTTAGTGTGGTGAAGTGTGCCTACTTAGTCCTTGAGCATGAAGAATTCGAGCACTGAGGAGTCCCCGACGTCGCTGGCAATGAAGCACGAGCGGCAAATAGTCTGGTCAACTGGTCAGTGGCGAGGTGAGCATTGAGTAGAAGCGACTGGCGAATAGTCCGATCAACTAGTCGGTGACGGAGTCCATGAAACAAGCGGTCCAACTAGTTAATCGGTGGAGAAGTCCGAGCACTAGGTGGTCCGATCACCTAGACGATGACCCTGCAATACAAACATGTAGAAGGGGTAGTACATGATGTAAAAATATATGAACTCCAGAGAAAAAATAGCGTATGTAGCTTAGCGATCAGTTGGAGCGAAAATATATTTATGTTTAATATAAACCGCCCAAACAGTTAGTGTGTAGCTGAGTCTCCAGCCCTAGCTAGCCCATAGTCCATAACATCGAGCGTGGAGCCCATGCACATGTAGGAGGAATAGGCATGACCAAGGAGCTGCTGCCGACCACCCATAACGCAGAGCGTGGAGCCCGTAGCACGTGTAGGGAGGAGACGGAGATAGGGCCATCTCTGGAGGCGTCCGAGCATCAACATGACTGTTCGGGGGTTCAAAAAATCATTTGGAGAGCAAATATGGAGAAAATAGTTTGGAGAAACATCATGGCGATATACGGAGATTAGAGAATATTTAGGAAAATATTAAAGCGTGACTTAGCTTTAGACAGAAAGTCTGATCGGCGATGTATGGCGTTATCTGGTCAGCGTTGACGGCGAACACCCGGTAGGCGGTGAGTTGTTGGTGAAGGCGGCCTCGAAGGTGGTTTCAAGATCGGATCTACTATCGCGGGGGCTGGTGTAGCCAGGGATGAATCATCGTCGTGGACCGACATGGATCTCCATGAGATTGATGATGAGAATGCGCTGTTGATTTGAGGTCTATCTGGCTCGCCATGGATCAAGCGCACACCCCTACCTGGCGCTCCAACTGTCGATAGAATATCATTGGTAGTCCACCTAGGGGTATCCTGTGATGATAGATTTGTCAGTGGGGGTGCACGTAATCAAGAATCGAATGGTGACACAAGGCGCAGAGACATCGATTTAGACAGGTTTGGGTCGTCTAATCGACGTAATACCCTACGTCCTGTGTCTTTGGTCTATTGTATTGAGATGTAGTAGATAGATCGTGATGGATTATGTCCGCTAGGGGACCCCTACCTCTCCTTATATAGTCTAGAGGGACAGGGTTATAAGTAAAGTATCCTATTTGGTACTATACAATGTCTTGCGGTGCACGTCGAGCAGCGCCGTGCATGCCTTGATCTTGTGGGCTGGGCCACCTCTAATGGTGCGACCCATGTCTTGTCTTAAGGATACCGGGGGCCATACCTCCCACAAATTGGGTTGTCATCAATCACCAAAAAGGAGGAGATTGAAAGTGCAATCAAGTCCTAATTGTGGGGTTTGGTGATGATGACCACGCAATTAGAAAACTAATAAGATTTATCAAGATGACAAGCAGAGAATTCATATTCGAGGATGCTACACGAAATGGAGGAGCCCCCAATTGCAAATGTAGATTGCTTCAAACTCAAAGGAGGTTTAAATTCTTTTATATTTTGAATTTGAGTATAGAAAAAACCATACTATAAAGGGGGACACAATGTTTAAGCTAATATGTGCTACCAAGTGCTCAAACAACTATATGCATCCTCAGATTCACAGCCAAGATAGTCTACACTTTACTATTACTCTTGCTGTCTTGCGTGGTGCGGCACTACCGCACTTGAAGAGAGGCATTGCCGCAGTGTGGCACTACCACACTTGAGTCATGGCACAAGGAAGTTAGCGCCCACGCTGACTTCCCTAGATGGCTCGAGACGTATTAAAAGCTCTCGCTCGACCTCGAGGCCGTGGGCTCCATCTCGCCCGGCCCCATGAGTGCAGGCTCCATCTCGCCCGACCCCAAAGATGCGGGTTCCATCTCACCCAATGTCACGGGCTCCATTGCTTGACCTCGAGGCCGCGGGCTCCGTCTCGCCCGGCCTCAAGGTCGCAGGCTCTGTCTCACCTGGCCCCTTGGGTGCGATGACCGTTGGGGGCTGGGGAAGGTATAAAGGGGGGGGGGTGAATAGTCCTATCAAAACAAATACTTAAACTTTTATCAAATTCACCCTGCGGCACTGCCATTCTAGAGGACGGCAGTGCTGAACTGTAGCATTGCCAGGCCAAAACAGCGACACTGCTGCACCTACAGACAACTTTGAATCATAGTTTAAAATCCATGAACGAAAACTAAGATTGGAGAAATTTTCTTGCTTACTACAGGTATGACAATCATAGATCAAGAGCTAGAAGTGGTAGAAACACCACACACAAGTAGATCGACTAAAACCCTAGAATTCACCTCAACCAATAATATAGAATGCAAGTAATATAAATCAAGCACAAGTGACACAACAGATCCCGTTGTTTGGCTCGCCACCAAGGCTTGCCTACCTCTATGTTGTTGAGGTTAGCCACGAAGGCTCAGGGCTTTCTAACCCTTCCTCATTTTCAAGTCAAGAGACTTAACTCTTGAGATAAGGGGTGAGTTTACTAACTTCAAGAGATGGTTACAAACCTCCCGGGGCTACCACATAAGTTGGCAAGCTCTGTGGGTGACACTCTAGCCGGTTAGGCGCCAAGCTTCAAGAGTAACAAACACAACCGTCGGCCAAAACATGAACCAAGTGTTGTTTAGAGTTGGGGAATCAATGGAGTTGCTCTCTAATCGAGTTTTAGACCATTTTCCCTCAAGGATTGATGGGGAAATCAATGGGTTTGCTTGGGGGCTTGAGGTCAATAATGGAGGGAGAGAGAGAACTCCTGCTCTGTTTTGGACGTGCTAAAGTGAGGAAGAAGAGACAGAGAGCCGTTGAGGAGGAAGAGAAAAGGTATATATACCCCCTAGTCCCCAACGGTCACCGCACCCAACGGGTCTAGCGAGACAGAGCCCGTGGCCTTGAGGTCGGACGAGACGAAGCCCGCAGCCTCGAGGTCGGGCGAGACGGAGCCCACGGCTTTGGGCGAGACAGAACCCTCGTCCTTGGGGTCGGGTGAGACAGAGCCCGCGGCCTCGAGGTCGGGCGAGACCTTTTAATATGTCTTGAGCCATCTGAGAAAGTCAGCGTGGACACTAACGTTCTTGTGCCACGACTCAAGTGTGGCAGTGCCTCTCTTCAAGTGTGGCAGTGCCGCACTACGCAAGACAGCAAGAGTAATAGTGAAGTGTAGACTATCTTGGCTATGAATCTAAGGATGCATGTGGTTGTTTGAGCACTTGGTAGCACATATTAGCTTAAGCATTGTGCTCCCTTTATAGTATGGCTTTTTCTATACTCAAATTTAAAATATAAAAGAATTTAAACCTCCTTTGAGTTTGAAGCCATCTATATTTGCAATTGGGGGCTCTTCCATTTCGTGTAGCATACTTGAACATGAATTCCCTGCTTGTTATCTCGATAAATCACATTAGTTCTCTAATTGCGTGGTCATTATTACCAAAACTCATAATTAGGGTTTGATTGCACTTTCATGATTGCATTAGTGCGGCGAGGGGATCTTCTCTGGCTTGGATACGCCACACTATGTTGTTCGAAGCCGAAACGGATGAAGACGTTGTTGATGGGGACAAGCCCGTCCCCTCGATTTCATGGGACGGTGGTGACGCCAAATCTTGAGGAATATTTCCGCGCAAGTTGTTTGACTCGTCCCCGTCCGCCATGGAACCAAACACGGTAAAAATGGGCTCGCTCTATCTGATCCCTGGTCATCATCCAAACCAAACACATGCAAACTCTTGCCATGTATGCTCGTTGGTTCTCTATTTGCTTGCCTTTTCTCCTAAATTAGTTTGTGTTTTTTTAACAAAAAACATGTAATGGGAAACTTGAGGGTAAAAGTTTTCTCTATGTTGAGCGCATGTTTAGTTGGGTGAAAGTCGAAAATTTGGCTACTGTAGCACTTTTATTTTTATTTAGTAAATAGTATTCAATCATGGACTAATTAGGCTCAAAACGTTCATCTCGCAATTTCTAACCAAACTGTGCAATTAGTTTTTTTCGTCTACATTTAATGCTCTATACATGTATCGCAATATTCGATGTGATGGCTACTGTAGCACTTTTTTGGAATTTGGGGTGGGAACTAAACACGCACTGAGCCTTCTTGGTTTTCGAAAAAGGCTGAAACCTATTCAAACTTTAGGAGTAAACTATATTCTGAACTTTAGTGCGTGTTTAGTGATAGATTAGATGGTAACTATGGTTGCCTATCTTGGCTCACCATAGGCTGCGCGTTTATATATATAGAACCAATAGTTATAGATATAGATTGTTTAAGCTAGGACTCCTGTGTAGATATTACATTGAACCCGAATTGAATCTATCCTATCTATAGAATCTATCCTATCTATAGGAGTCCCAATTGTAACAACCTGGAAAGCACGTTACAATATCTTATATAACATGTTTATCTCTAACACCCCCACTCAATCTAAACGTCCTAGCCACCTTGAAGATTTAGATTGCGAACAAAGTCATTCATCTTTGCAACTGGTAAAGCCTTTGTGAATCCATCTGCCAACTGATCTCCAGAGGATATAAACCGAACTTGCAACTGCTTTCTCATGACTCTCTCACGAACAAAATGAAAGTCAATTTCTATATGTTTTGCTCTAGCATGAAACACAAGATTTGCTGACAAGTACGTTGCACTAAGGTTATCACACCAAAGAACTGAAGTTCGGCATACCTTAACACCAAGCTCGGCTAGCAACTGCTCAAGCCATATTATTTCTACAGTGGCATTTGCCATAGCCTTGTACTCTGCCTCAGTACTAGATCTTGAAACAGTGGGCTGTTTTCTAGCACTCCATGATATAAGATTACTTCCAAAGAATACATCAAAGCCACCTGTAGACCTCCTGTCATCTACATCACCAGCCCAATCTACATCAGAGAAGGCACTGACAAACGGAGACACAACTTTCTGAATATGCAATCCTAGCCCAATTGTGTGTTGTATATATCTTAGTATCTTTTTTACTACAGTCCAATGAGTTGAAGTTGGCGCATGCAAGAATTGGCAAACTCTATTTACCGCAAAAGACAGATCAGGACGTGTAATTGTTAAATATTGAAGAGCACCAACAACACTCCTATAGCGAGTACTATCTTCAGAACTAAGTGAATCACCATCATAACTTGACAATTTCTCTGACACGGGCAAAGGAGTCATGCACGGCTTACACCCGAGCATGCCTACCCAAGTTAGCAAGTCTTGTGCATATTTACCTTGAGAAAGAGTTATACCATTTGATTCTTCTTTGACTTCTATGCCCAAAAAATAGTGCAACTTGCCAAGATCTTTAAGCGCAAAGTCTTCTTTCAAATCCTCAAGAAGCGCCATGACTGCTTTAGCTGAAGAGCTTGTAACAATGATATCATCCACATAGATGAGCATATAAATAACTATATCATGCTTATTGTAAATAAACAAAGACATGTCTAACTTGGATGGCACAAAGCCTAATGCAATTAACTTGGAGTTTAACCTGGAGTACCATGCTCTAGGTGCCTGCTTCAGACCATAAATCGCCTTGTCCAGTTTGCATATATATCCCGGAGTCTCAGCACTTTGAAAACCTGGTGGTTGTTTCATATAAACTTCCTCTTCCAGAACGCCATGCAAGAACGCATTATGCACATCAAGCTATTTAAGACACCATCCCCTTGAAACTGCAATAGAAAGGACAAGTCTAACTGTAGCTATCTTAACAATCGGACTGAAGGTGTCTTCGTAATCAATGCCATATCGCTGCTTAAACCCTTTTGCTATCAATCGAGCTTTGTATCTATCAATGCTTCCATCAGCTTTCCGCTTGATTTTAAATACCCATTTACAGTCTATTATATTCTGTCCTGATTTGCCTGGAACAAGGTGCCACGTGCGGTTCTTGTCAAGAGCCTAAATTTCCACTTCCATCACCTGATGCCACTTTGGATCTGCAAGTGCTTCTTCAACAGAATTAGGTTCACCAGCTGCACTAAATAGACTGTACCGAATCATACCATCGTACATCTTCTTTGGCTTTGTAATACCGCTCTGCAGGCGTGTTTGTCGGTGTGGAGGATCAGGCGCTGCTGGCAATGGACTGGATGTTGTAGAAGACCCCGACGACAGAGATCCCTGTGCACCGGTGCTTGTCGAGTGAGATGCCATCACATGCGTCAGGCTGTTGACAGGTAAAGTTGCGTCGTCCGACATGGCCGTAGGTGCCGAGGCGGTTGGTATGCTTGCCCCCCCATGCTGCGAGCTTGGAGTGGGCGCAGGAGATCCAGGCGAATCGGCCGTAGGAGCCGCACCGAGAGGTGACAGCAGATCCACATGAGATCCGCTGTCATGATCTTCTGCACTAGAACGTGCCGAAGCAGGAGAAAGGATGGGCATGCTGGCTGTAGATTCTTTAGAATTCCCTGCAGATTGTTCCTAAGAACCACTACAAACACCAGGCACATTAGTATTATCAGTAATATCGGAAACAGTGCAATGATCATCCCCAGGATTACGAAGAGAGGAAGGAAGCAGGATAATTTCTTTCCTAAGAGATGCACCGGCATTAGGATGAAGTTTAGAGAACGGAAACACAACTTCATCAAACACAACATCGTGGGAGATATAGATGCGACCAGTGGATATGTCGAGACATTTGAACCCTTTGTGCATGGAACTATAGCCAAGAAACGCACACTGAGTGGATTGAAAAGATAATTTTCTAGAATTGTACGGTCTCAAATTAGGCCAACATGCACAACCAAAGGTGCGAAGATTGCTATAGTCAGGTGTTTCATGCAAGAGGCGAGTGCTAGGGACGTCAAAATTGATAACCTTGCTGGGGAGAATATTAATCAGGTAGGTGGCGGTAAGGAAAGCTTGATCCCAAAATTTTAGGGGCATGGAAGCGTGAGCAAGGAGCGCCAGGCCTACCTCAACAATATGCCTATGTTTGCGTTCAGCAGCACCATTTTGCTGATGAGCATGGGGACAAGACACACGATGTGTGATCCCAACGTGTTGAAAGAAGGAATTCAATTTCTCGTACTCGCCTCCCCAATCCGACTGGACACAAAGAATTTTCTTTCAACGAGGTTTTGAAAATCTTGGAAAACCCAGAAAACATCAGATTTATGTTTCAAGAGGTAGATCCATGTATATTTGCTATAGTCATCAATAAAGCTAACATAGTAGCTGTAGCGCCCAATAGAGATAGGAGCAGGTCCCCAGACATCAGAATAGATCAAATCAAGAGGAGCACTTGAAGTTTTATTTGATAAAGAATACTAAAGTTGATGACTCTTGGCCCTTTGACATGAATCACAAATAGACTCCACACTCTTGGTGCTATCACATGGTAATTTATTGGAACTAAGAACTTTCTGAACTATAGGAATAGCTGGATGACCTAGATGACTATGCCATAAGGAAGTAGACGGCACATGGACCCCAAACACTTCATGTTTCGACCCTCTCTCTTCTCCTGTTGATCTTGGAACAAGAGGGTACAAGCCTCCCTTGCATCTACTACGGTGTAAAATCTTCTTCGTGTCCTGATTCTTAATAAAGAAGAAATTAGGATGAAATTCAAGGAAGGCATTGTTGTCTTTAGCAAGTTTGTGAATGGAAGCAAGACTTTTGGAAGTAGTAGGTACATGAAGGATATTCTTAAGAATAAGTTTACTAGAAGGGGTATGAAAAGTTGCATGTCCAATATTACTGATGTGCATACCTGTGCCATTGGCGGTGTGAACTTGCTCATGTCCGCTATATTTGTCACGAACAGTCAGCTTCTCAAGTTCACCGGTGACATGATTTGTGGCGCCACTATCAGCATACCAGTTGGTGTCGACGCCGTAGGCTTCTGTAGGTCTTCCATGGTACTAATCGTCTTCGTCATAGCGGAAGTAACACTGCTTCGCTTCATGGTTGGTCTTCTTGCAGATTTGACATGGCGGCCTCTTGTTTCCTTGCGAGCTGTTGCCTTGATTGATGGTGTAGTTTTGATTGTTGTTGCTTTGTCCCGTACGCCCTGGATTGAATCGTCCACCACCAGATCGGCCACCACCACAACGACCACCAGGGCGTCCGTGATTTCCACGGCCTCGGGACGCCATATTTGTTGAGGATTGGTACTGTCCGGCTCCTTGAAACATCTCAAGCCGGAGGTCATATTCCATGAGAAGTGAATATAATTCAGAGAGCGAAAGATCTCTTGATCGACCCATCATGGAAGAGACAAAGGGGTGATAATCAAAATCTAGACCATTGAGTATATGAGCAACAACCTCATCGTCATTGACGGTGACGCCAGCTGAAGCGAGTTCATCCTTAATATTTTGCATCTTGTTGAAATAGGCCACCGTCGAGAGGCTTCCCTTCTTGGTGGTGGCCAGTTACATGTGTAGGTTTGTGACCCGCGCTCTTGATTGCGCTGCAAACATGACCCCTAGTGCCTTCCATGCTTGAGCGGAGGTCGTTGCAGTCGCGATCCCGGCGAGAACCTCCTTGGAGACTGAGTTCACCAGGTAGCTAAGGAGCTGTTGATCTTTGCTTACCCATGAGTCATGCTGTGGGTTAGGGACTTCTTTCTTCTTGTCGTCGACTTCGACTTCTAGTACTTGTGGCGGCTCAGGGATTGATCCATCCAAGATGCCAAGCACCTTGGTGCCGCGAACTGCTGGGAGAAACTGAGCTTTCCACAGGACGAAATTGTCCCGCGTAAGCTTGTCAGAAACCGGCAGTCCTAGTGGTGTCGAGAGGGGCGCAGAGGAGGACGACGCCATGGGAACGTCGGGGCTTCTTCTTCGCGCAGACCGAACGTCGGGGCGTCAAGATCCTGCCGCGAGGCTTCTGTCTCTCGTTTTTTATGTGTTAGGAAGAGGCGGCTCTGATTGCCATGATAGATTGGATGGTAACTATGGTTGCCTATCTTGGCTCACCATAGGCTGCGCGTTTATATATATAGAACCAACAGTTACAGATATAGATTGTTTAAACTAGGACTCCTGATATTACATTGAACCCGAATTGAATCTATCCTATCTATAGAATCTATCCTATCTATAGGAGTCCCAATTGTAACAACCTGGAAAGCACGTTACAATATCTTGTATAACACGTTTATCTCTAACATTTAGTTCGCGAATTTAAGAAATTTGGCTACTGTAACACTTTTTTTTATTTTTATTTGGTAATTAGTGTTCAATCATGGACTAATTAGGCTCAAAACGTTCGTCTCGTAATTTCCAACCAAATTGTGCAATTAGTTTTTTTTTGTCTACATTTAATGATCAATGCACGTATCGCAAGATTTGATGTGATAGCTACTGTAGCATTTTTTGAAAAAAAAATTTAGGAACTAAACAAGCACTTAGGTGAAAAGTAATTTCTTCCAAACTTTCACCAGGGCCTCGTTTAGATTGCGAAAAAATTTCAACCGATGAATAGTACCATTTTTGTCTTATTTGACAAATATTGTCCAATCGTGGACCAACTAGGCTCAAAAGATTCATCTCGTGATTTCCAACTAAACTATGTAATTAGTTATTTTTTTTACCTACATTTAATACTCCATACAAGCTGCTAAAAATTGATGTGATGAAGAGAGAGTAAAAAAACTTGGAATTTAAATGGCATCTAAACAAGGCCCAGAAAGAGAACAAAAACTGGCAATCCTCGAGTTGGAACTCCCGAAAAATTCCCATCTGCTCTGAGCCTCTGATCGGCGGGAGATCGGAGGCGCAAGTTTTCGGTACTCCCGAAATCTGCTCCTATCTGATTGGCGGAGGGACCCCTCCCACGGATCGTGCCCGACGAATCCATCGCAGCCGTCCACGCCCCTTCAGATCCGACCGCCCGTTCCCTCGCACGCGGATCGACGGGCCCACTAGCCTCCGCGTTTAACTACCCGGCACCGCCTGCCATTGCCGATCATCTCGCACTCTCGCATTCCTCCGATCTCCCAAGACCTCCTCTGACCCGAGAAGCTACTCGTAGCGCAGACGCGGCCATGGATTCCACCGGCGCTGGAGCGGGAGGGAAGGTGAAGAAGGGAGCGGGCGGGCGCAAGGCCGGCGGGCCGAGGAAGAAGTCGGTGTCGAGGTCCGTGAAGGCCGGGCTCCAGTTCCCCGTCGGCCGCATCGGTCGTTACCTCAAGAAGGGCCGCTACGCCCAGCGCGTCGGCACCGGCGCCCCCGTCTACCTCGCCGCCGTCCTCGAGTACCTCGCCGCTGAGGTAAACGACATCACGATCCTCGTCTGCAATTGAGCCATTGTGTTAAATCTAATCTTGCAACGGCGTGTTATTTCTGTGGTGCTGATTCGCTTTGCTTCCTTTTTGTGGTCAGGTTCTGGAGCTCGCCGGCAACGCTGCCAGGGACAACAAGAAGACGCGCATCATCCCCCGCCACGTGCTACTTGCGATCCGCAACGACGAGGAGCTCGGGAAGCTGCTGGCCGGCGTCACCATCGCCCACGGCGGCGTGCTGCCCAACATCAACCCGGTTCTGCTGCCCAAGAAGACGGCCGAGAAGGCTTCCAGCGGCGGGAGCAAGGAGGCCAAGTCGCCCAAGAAGGCTGCCAAATCCCCCAAGAAGGCATAGACTGTCCAACCCAGATCCGATGTTTGGCACTACCAGTGATGCGTAGGTTGTAGATGGGATGAATGTGCTTGGATGTGTACCTGTCTTGCTGCAAGTTGTTCTCTGTGATTTATAATGGAAGAAGAAATGCCTTGTTTCTTAGAAGTTGCAATATCTTGTGCCTGATTTCATTTCTGCATTGTTGTCATTCGTGATTTGCAGCCTGGTTGGTATTACACCTTGCTGTTCAATTTTTCGAAGGTGCTTCTGGCTGGCAATTGTGTCAGAAAGTCCGCACATCTGGTTTCTCTGAGCTTATCGCAGCATAAATTTTCGTTGGGGTATACAGATTCTTGCACAAGTCTGAGGGAATATAACCTTTAGAATTGTGCTTAACAGTCATCTTACTATATTATCTGTAGAATAGCTTTACCAATCTGTTCTCAGCCATTAACTATTTTCTTCATTCTAAATTATTAGATGTTTTAGCTTTTCTAGATACATCGATTTTATTATGTACTTAGCAATAAACTATGTCTAGATACATACTAAAACAAATATATTTAGAAAAGTTAAAACGTATTATAATTTGGAACGGAGAGACTATTAAAATCTTAACTAAAAAAAGTTTTGAATATCGTTTTTTTTTTTTGCAGACTTTAGTTTTGAATACTCTGTTAACCAACCAGACTGTGGACAGGTCAACAGGAACAAATAGAGAACAACTGTTTAAGATAGTGGTGGCATTAAAGATACCCAAAATTAACTTCTGCATACACATGTATATACATCCTGTTCCTTTCGGCTGAAACGAGCATGGATTATTACTGTTAGCTGGTTTTGTGTGAGAGAAAAATACTATTTTGGTTTATAATACACGATCGTTTACGACCAAGCGAACATGCTGATAGAAGTTACAACGGCAATTGGGAATTCAGGAGATTTGGCATCAGATATAATCTCATGGCATTCTCATTTTCAGGTTCAGAAACGAACACAAGCTGAAGCGTGCTAACTTCTGTAACAAATATGCAAAAGACTAGAAAAAAAACAGAATACTGTAATGACTTGGAAAGATAAGCTTGGGGATTAATCTTGTCGGTGAAAGCCAAAAGACTAGACATATGAAAGAAAATGGCGAATCTTCTGCAATGAAGGGTGTCCTACTTGCTTGTGTCATTTTGCCATCTACACAAATATCAATCTTCCAGATAGAATTTTTTAAGATAAATTTCATTAGAGAAAGTTAAGTATAAAGAATATAACGTAAAAATGATAAGCTGATTCCAGTTGACAACTTGCTCAGGGAATGAAGTATGCAAATGCTTTTCATTTTAATTTAATTCAATAAATGAAACCTGAGAACAACTGGATTCAGAAGAGATTATCGCTGATGACAGTGGAATTCCAGGCTTAACACCCTCACAGATTGAAAGTATATTGGTATGTAGGTTTGAAAACAGGTGGAAATGGTTAGAAAAAAGATATTTAGGCCCCTTTGGAAGGTAGGAGTCTGTACATGAATTTCACTGGAATCAGCTAATTTTTACAAGAAAAATGCAGAGAACAAGAAAAGTTCCCACATTCCAAAGGTGTCCTTAAATGGAAAGAATCTCCCTGGGTTGGAAATTTTCCATATGTGTCATTTCAATTACTTATTAGTGGTGGCTGCAGTATGGGACTGAAACAGAATAGGAAAAACAAATTTAATACACAAGTAAATATCAGAAACAGTCATAAACAATCATTTTTACAAAAAAAAACCCTATCAATATGAGCACACCAGCTGGAGCTTTCTGTATAGAACATATGCCAAAATACAATTCCATTTAAGAAAAAATAAAGCTACAAATCAAAATAAAACTACATTCAGCTTGCTGGAAACATGTATTGCCTTGTTGGAAACTAGTTAATTTCCAGCTTGTGCTGAATTGTGATTTTGCGAAAAGTTAGAAACTCCTAATATAATGGTGCTGAAAGGAATGTGCAATGGAACTATTTATAAGTGGACAAAAAATAATGACCATTGATCTAGTAGTTACTGTAGTCCACTGCTCCACATCCAAATAAAGTTAACTTCTAGTCTGCTTGCACAAATAATCTATTAGGATTTAGGATATTAGGTGCAAGTTTCATACCATATTACCATGAGGGTATAGTTCTGCCTATTGCTGAAGTACCTTAAGAAGGGGGGCAGATTTTCTGAATGAAAGACATCTTGTTCAGTGTTCACCAGGCAAATAAGAACTGTGCTGCTAAAGCATTATTGTTACCTAAGGCTCTGTTTAGTTCGCGAAATGAAATTTTTTGAATGTCACGTTGGATGTTTCGGGGGATGTCGGAAGGGGTTTTCGGATACTAATAAAAAAACTAATTACATAGCTCGCCTGGAAACTGCGAGACGAATTTATTAAGCCTAATTAATCCGTCATTACTCATTAGCGCATGTTAGTTACTGTAGCACTTATGGCTAATCATGGATTAATTAGTCTTAAAACATTCGTCTCGCGATTTCCAACCAAACTGTGCAATTAGTTTGTTTTTCGTATATATTTAATACTCCATGCATGTACCACAAGATTCGATGTGATAATTTAGGGTGAAAATTTTTTGGAACTAAACCAGGCCTAAATCATACAGTCAAATTATATTTCCCATGCAGTCATCCAGGTTGCTCCATCAATGACAGGCAGCAAGATGTAATCTTTGTTCTCTCAATTCGTTGGAAAATACGTATGATAAATAATACATTCAGCTTTCAAGAATCAAGATTCACAAGTATGTTTGTGAATGGAGAAGAAAAAGTGAAATCAACAACTTAGGCGTGGTTCAGTAGAGAAAGATGAAATCAGAGCTCATTTGCACTGTCATGAATTTTCTACAGTATTGTGTTGGATAAATGGTTACTAAACAGCTGCAGCTGGCAGTTTCTAGACATCACAATCAGCATCAGTAAATCAAGTTTGTATGGGAAGCAAGTGACCAGAGCAGATAGCATATACCCTGCCATTCCATTGCCTTAACAGCTTTCTCTGCCTCTGCTTGCGATGAATATCTGACAACCAAATCCCTTCATCCTTCCAGGCCTTGTTTAGATTACCCCAAAGTACCAAGTTTTTTCACTCTCTCTCCATCACATCAATTTTTGGACGCATGCATAGAGCATTAAATGTAGGTAAAAAAAATAACTAATTGCACAGTTTGGTTGTAAATCACGAGACGAATCTTTTAAGCCTAGTTAGTCCATGATCGGACAAAGTTTGTCAAATACAAACGAAACGTGCTACAGTGTCCAGATTGCAAAAATTTGCAATCTAAACAAGGCCCCAGTTTGTTGGTCTCACATAAGTCGAGCTGCACTTGATAAGATACAGGGACCAACATAAAACTGAAAATAAGCTATTTTGGTTCAATTAGCACGACCAATACTGTAACAAAACCAGATATAAACTATCAAGTTTCAATAAGAAATATGAAGATTCCCAACTGCATGTGGTGAAGAGCTTGGCAGGGCCTATAATAGTAGTATATAGCACAGGTAATGTACCTTCCTCTACAGTGCCTAATGGTGAAAATACTTCTGAGTTCTTCCTCCGTTGAATAGAATGACAATCCTACAAAAACACAATAAAACAGAGTTAATACTGGATGCGGTAATACTAGTAACAGGCAGCATTTGACAACATACCTGGTAAGACAGGGATGTATGTTCCCTATGAACCGAACTTGTACAGCTTCATCGCTCATCAGAGTGCATAGATAGTAGAATGTTCACAAAAAAAAAGATACAAAAAAGGGGATATATTGGAAACATTTACAGCAGCTTTCAATTTATTGAGGTCCATATTAACCAATGGGAAACTGGGAATCATCTCCAGAACACGATTAACAGCCGTACTTCAGGAGGTGAAGATGACAGCCTACCACACATTCCACCAAAGATGAAGGCACTGAAGTGCCGGAGCTACTCAGAATGCTGCTTCAACACTAGATGCACGAATACACCAAATTCTTCAGCATTTGTTATGGCCAACTACTTATGGAGGAACTAGGAAGCAATCAGGCTAATACAAATGGAGAAACTTACAACTAACCAAGAAATCATCATTGTTGCTATGTGACCATCAAAAGTAATCTATTCTGATAGCACCTGATACTACTTGCAAACCCTGAAATCCAAATCCTCACAAGCAAAGATGATATGAATATCACACATTCAAAGTTCTGGCACAAATCGAATCATCATTTCATCACATGGTGAACCATATGGCTACAATACATAGTTAATGCTCACAAACATCTCCGTGATGAAGAACCTGAGACCCTTCGACCTCATGACCTCACATCTTCATCGGTAATTCGTGATGATCTCCAGTTCTTCACTCTCCGGTCAAAATCTTAGATCCCCAAATTACCAGAGCAGAAGAAAATTAGCAAGCGGGGGAGGCACCGATACAACTATATTCCACAACGGGGGCATCAAAACTAAGAGATGCATTACAATCCGGCACGATTTATAAAGCAGGGGAGCTTACTATTGGTCTTTGTTCCCGATGAGAACATCAACGATTTCATAACAAATACATAGGGGGAGGTGAGGGGGAGAGGACACAGCGAAGGAACCCTCCTAGGAAGGGAGACATAACAAATCCGTGGATGCTGTAGCTTGCTCAGTTGCTGGTGAACTTGGTGACGGCCTTGGTTCCCTCGGAGACGGCGTGCTTGGCGAGCTCCCCGGGGAGGACGAGGCGCACGGAGGTCTGGATCTCGCGGGAGGTGATGGTGGGCTTCTTGTTGTAGCGAGCGAGCTTGGCGGCCTCGCCGGCGAGCTTCTCGAAGATGTCATTGATGAAGGAGTTCATGATGGACATGGCCTTAGAGGAGATGCCGATGTCGGGGTGCACCTGCTTCAGCACCTTGAAGATGTAGATTTTGTAGGTCTCCACGCTCTTCTTGGCCTTCTTCTTCCCCTTCTTCTCGCCGCCCTCCTTGCCGGAGGACTTGGAGGCGGGCAGGCGCTTCTCGGCCTTGGGCTTCTTCCCCGCGGGCGCCTTCTCCGCCTTCTCCTCGGCCGCCGGCTTCTTCTCCGCTGGCTTCTTCTCGGCCTTGGGCGCCATCGGGTCGGGGGTGTCGGGGACGAGGGAGACGGGGGGCGATGCGGTTGGTTCGAGACACGGGAGGGAGGAGGCTTTTCTTGGCGTGGAATGGGGGATTGAGGGGAGGGGAGCTTTTGTAGAGGAACACGATAGAAGGAGATTGGTGGAGATGGGTGGGGCGCGGATCGATGAGTTGGCGCGAGCTGCAGGCGTTGGATTTAGGCCGCCGCGGGAGGATGGACGGCGGAGAGTTGGAGCGTTGAAATTTCCACGGGTAGTGATAGAGACGCGTGTAAAGATGACAACGGGACAGATCCAGATTCCCAATTCCCCATGGGGAAGAAAACGGGAGGAAGTCTATCCTGTCGGGTCTGGCGGGTACTGGAATGGTTCTCCATCCTCCGTACTCGATCCCTGCATCCCCGCCCTGTTAAGGAGTATACTCCGTATGCGAGCTGTAAAGCTTAGCCCAAATCGGCCCAAGCCCATCAAACACATGGAGTATATAACCAAATTCCTAACCCTAGTTCCAAGTATCCCCACTCGGCCACCCCTCCCACAGCTGCCGTATTCATGCATCCACGCCAGGCGCGGACACGAATCCTCACCACTAGTCGCCGCCAGTTGCTGGGAGCAACTCATGCGACCGTTGTGCCTAGTGCCGCGGTGCTGCAGCGCCTCCTGCGGTACTGCCCAAACGCCATGCCCAGCTTGCGCGGGCTCACCTCGTCCATCCCGCATCCAGCCTCACCCCCTAGGTCGTAGTCGCCATCACCATGCATGACACGAAGAGCAGAAGAGGACATGCGCCACCGGTCGGCGTGACTGCATGCATTCGGTCTCTGCCTAGGGACGCTGCCCAATCATTCTCTGCTTTCTCTCCTCGGTCTAAATACTCAAGTTCCCTCTGCTTTCTCTCTGCTCGCTCTGCAGGAAAGCAGCATCAATGTGTTGAAGTTGAACCATTATTGATTTGTCATTTGTGAGATCTAGGGAGTTTGTGAGGTGGGATCTGTTAAAGGGACTTGTAATTTCTAAAGTATTTTACGATCTCGTTTGATTGCAAGATGAGTTTTTCCTAGTATTTTTCAGTTTTGGATTGTTGATTTAGTAGATTGTTTTCTGATCTCATTGCGGGGACGGGGATCCCCATCGGGTATGAACTCCCCGCGGGGACGGGAATGGGGAGAAAATGTCCCCCGCGAGCCTTCACGGGGACAGGGATGGGAAAATCTAGACCCCGCGAGGACGGGGATGGGTAGGCGGAACCCGACGGAGAATTTCCCGTTGCCATCTTGAGACGCGTGGAACGAAATAGATGGGCGCGGGGCGTCCGCACGTGCTGTTTCAAGCTGGGTCAAGCGGTTGGGAAAAATTTCCGTTCCGTGCCGTTTGTTTCCGATATTTCAGAGATTTAATTTAATATTGGGCTTTGACCTTTTTTTTTTTGACAAAGCCAATCGGCAAGCTTTATTCGTCAGATAAGAGTGTTACATCATTTGCTAATAGTGCAGTAATAAACGTGGGTTGTAAATCAACCCAAATAAAAGAAGCTTTTGCAACTAAAGCTTGCCGAGCTAGCTCGTCAGTAACTTGATTCGCTTCTTATCACAATGCTTGATCGTAGCCCTCGAAAGATCTTTTTATACCCTGTTCGCTGGTCTTAAAAATGGTTTGTTCGGTTTTTTTTTTCAGCCGGAATAATATTTTTCTCTCATAATAATTCAGCCGGAACAGTATTTTTCAGCCAGTTTCAGCCAAGTTTCAGACCAGCAAACGGGCTCAATCACATTGGTGCAGCCGGTGATGCCGTGAAGACCCTATTTTTAATATATAAAATCTCTTATATATATTATACGCCTAAAAAGAGATAAGGGGTTTCGTGCACAGGGACTTCGTGTGCGTGCTCCTTCCATCAATAAGTGTTACTGATTTCCGTCTACATTTGTGAGCTGTGCGCGCTCCTTTCATTAATAAGTGTTACTGATTCTCTTCTACGTTTGTGAGTTGTGAGTTGTGATCCTGTGAGCATAGAGTACTATATGTGAGTAATTAGAGCATCTCCAACAGTATCTTAAAAAAAATCTCAAAAATAGGTTTCATCCTTTGCAAAATATATTAAGAGACATAAAAAAGCTACAACTTCAATAGTTTTCAAAATCTCAGGCCTAAAAGATAGAAGTTATTTTTACATCAAAAATCCTAAACTATTTCTAAATCACACTAATCACCTTTATATTTTATTTATCTCTTGTACATTTGCATCAGGAACCCTATCATATTTTTTTTCTTCCCCATGTTCTTCCACCTGGCGCGACAATACGTGCGTAACTTTAACGTGTGGGGTGGTTTTTTTCTGAGTGCCAAAAGATTGAAAGGTGAGTTTGAAAGTTGTTGGAGATGAGTTTTTTTTTCAATGTTGCCAAAATTTCTAGATTGAGAGACTGTTTTTGATATTTTTGGATATGCTCGATTGTACCTTAGATACCATACAAGAGAAAATATTTGATGCAAATTTTACATACTTACCCTGATTAAATAAACTTGTGGACGTGAACACCAACAATAAAATAAAATTTCAGATTCAATAACACGTGGTTATTATTATTATTATATATATATATAGTTTGTAAGGGCCCATGACACTTAAGAGGGGGTTAAATTTCGTTTGTTAGGCAATTTAAAACTCTAACTTTAAACTATGACCTCTTTTTCTATCCATAGTAAAAACTATGCAAAAAATAAACTGTCTAGATGTACAACTACGATTTTGCTAGTGTGTTGCTATCTCTATAGAAAAAGAAGTTATACAACCTAGGTTCCAAACCTAACAACTAGCTAGGGCCTGTTCGCTTGAACTTATCAGCCAGTTTATCAGCTAGAATCTACAGTATTTTTCTTTCACAATAAAACAGCTTCAACCGGCTTATCAGCCGGCTATAATACCAGCCGAACAGGCCCTAGCCTATCACTAAGCTAGGAAAGTAATGCACAAACCAAGATTGCAATGTAAATGCGGAAGCTAAAGAGTAAGGTAGAGATATGCAAACTCTCATCGACAACTCCGGTATTTTTATCGAGGTATCGAGAAGAGCGCAAGCTTCCCCCTAGTCCTCGTTGGAGCCCCTCGCAAGAAATCCCTCGCAAGGGCCACGCTCCCGGTCGGATAACTCCGTGGATAGCCCCGGGCCTTCTCCACACGCAAGTGGATCTCCAGTGTGCCTTCTGACAAGCCTCTCTCGGACCGCACCCCGCCGTCTTCACTATTAAGCTTCCGACCAAACCGCTGCGGGCCTTGTTCCCTTCGATATACAGTAGCGGACACACCATAACCACGGTTGGTGTGATCTCGCAAGACTACAAGCCCTCCAATATACAACAATGGTGCGCGCAAGCACCGAGTGGTAAGAGCTATGCAAACCTCACTAAACACTAGGCCTAAACCTAGAGCATGCGCATAAGCGATGGTCTAATCAACCTAAGCACTTCGCAAAACACCTACGCTAATCACTTAATGAATCACTAAGCACTATGCAAGTGAAGATCACTAAAATAGTGTATCAACACCCATGGTATATTTTCTCAACTCTCTACACCTCAAATGCCCAGTTGAGGGTCTATTTATAGCCCCATATGTGAGAACTAGCCATTGGACCTGAGACCTAACTTTCTGTTAGTGACCGGACGCTGATCACGGCCCGATCGGACGCGTCTGGTTCTACCGACCGTTGGAGCGCGCACCGAGTCCGATCTCACTTGATCGAACTCTGGGCCGAGTCCAGTCTCACTTGATCGGACGCGTCCGGTCGTGCTGGCGCCGCTATAGAACCTTTCTGGACATGATCGAACACTATTTCTTGGTGCGTCCGGTCGTCCTACCGTCGCCTCTAGTCACGCTGAGAACGTTGCCGTTGATAATGAATAGTGAAGTCCGTGTGTCCAGTCACTGCCTCGCTCAGCGTCCGGTCGCTGCTGCTGACACCTGCTGTTGCCGAGCAACTGATCGAACGCGTCTGGTCCTCGTAGGGCCACGTCCGGTCACCTCTGTCGAGCTCGTTTCTTCGTAATCTTGCGTCCGGCTTGGTTCCCATCTTCGTGCTTGGAATTTGCTGGATATCTTAGATCCTCTCTTGTACTTCTAGTGTCTTGCTTAAGGTGTTGATCATCGGATCATCATGTCGCTTTCGTCCAAGTCACTTTTGCACCATATTGAACTACAAAATAATTACTTGTAAATTCATTAGTCTAATTTGGTTGTGTTGGTCATCAAACACCAAAATCCAAAGTAAATTGGTATAGAGTCCATTTTCCTTACATAGTTTTTTTATTTTATTATCAGTTTTGATGACCCTCTTCTATTTTAGTCACATCTCTGCTAATCGAATCCGAAAAACATGGTTATCATGTGCCATTTAAAGAGGGGACAAACCAAATAAGGCAAATATTGATGCTCGCGTGTGTATAAATATATTTAATTAACATAAATGTTTTGAGATATTATAGAAATATTGTTAACTATGTCTTTCTTCTTTAAAAAAATAGGTGACCAAAGTGAGTCCAAACTGCTTGCCTAAGTCATCGATCCCAAAGAATGTAAACAACAGAAAGATAGATCACGAAATGCAACAAATGACCGAAGACCAAAGAAGTGAAGTTAATAGGAAGAAACGTGAATCATATCATAAAAAAGACTGAATCTATTGGGTTCATAAACCTAGGGTTCCTCATGGACCGACTTCCCAGCAAAGGCTCGGCCTAGCAGACGACGTTACGAACGACGCGCAACTTCTAGGCCAACCCAAAAACCTAACAACAGGACAGAAGGGCGAACCAGCCTCCGACTAGAAGGCCTGGCAAAGGAGGAACGATGTTCGCTTCTGACTCTGGCCTGCCTCTCTGACCGGAAGGCCTCGCTTCTGACTCTGGCCCATCTCTCCGATCAAAAGGCCTCGCTTCTGACTCTGGCATGCCTCTCCAACCAGAAGGCCTAGCCGAGGAGGAACAACGCTCGCTTCTAATTCTGACCAGCGTCTAAGACCGGGGAAACACCGAACCTCTGCTTACAACTCTTCTCCAACTAGCGCAGTCGGAGCCGACTGGGGCCAACCGACCAAGGACGCCCGCTCAGTAAGAACCTAGGGAACGGGCAGAGCAAGTAAAACATGACACACAAAGTCAATCGTAATACCAAGGACCGCACCCTATACACCTACAAGGCAATTCCGATAGGACATGTCAGAAGGGTGCCCTGCAACCTCCTAGGCATGTCAGAACACAAGCAGTGTTGTGGGCATCGACATTTGCTCGATAGTGTTGTGGGTGCCCTCAAACTCCCATACTAGGCGAATGCGGTAAAACCCCCTACGTGCCTCTAGGCATCAACAGTATGACAGTCACCGACATCTGCCATATTGGAAGAAGACGACACAACCCCCCATATGTGTCTAACAATAATAGTGTTATGGGCGCCTACCATCATCTTGTACCCGATGGCATGGGCAACAAGACTTAGTAGTATACATACTCTCTCTCTCTCTCTCTCTCTTGTAAGGTCGTCCCCTTCATCTATAAAAGGGGATGCGCTCTCTCCCAATAGAGGGCCATTGATCAACTCCTGTAGAATCAGTCCACAATAACTCGAACAACACACATGATCCGAACAACCATGGATCCTAACGAACAACAAATGTTTGAACACTTAGCACATAGCGGAGCTCCCATCACTCTTGGCCCTTCAGACCAGAGTTCGATCGGACCTCTTGTACCCCCTATCTTTCTCCCTTCCGTTTGTAACCCCACAACAAACTTCGAGCACCTGGGCTCAGGAATAAAGTCACCGACTGATTCAAACTGAATGTAGGTCACGTTGCCTAAACTAGTATAAACCATTTGTCATTGAGTGCTAGGCCACATCCGATCACAAAGTACGGCAAAACTACGAGTATTTATGTGTTGGTCATTTTTTGCACCGATAGTTGGCACCGTCCGTGGGGAAGACGCAGTACGTTCACACTTTTGGTCATCAGATGGCCTAGTTTTCCACCACCTTCGCCATGGTGGGCTCAAGTGATATGACTCGCTTTGGCTCACTAGAGTTCCCTGCACTCCCACCTATTGGGATATGGGGCCCTCTCGTCTTCGAGCCATCCTAGGCCTTTCTCTTCAGAAGCCTAGACTTCGTCGCCGACTGGCTCGGTGTACTACACCTCCACGAGGAGGCACTTGTTCCGACGCCCGTCGAAGAGGTGCCCTTGATCGGCTCTGGGACACCCGATGACTTCAATGACGAGGCGCATGCGCTTCATTTTGAGCAAACGCTCTGCTCAAACCCTGCTGTGAGTAATGTACATGCTATTATTTACTCATTATTTACTATCTTCTATCGATTCTCTAGAGGGACCCCATTGTCCCTACCGCAACCGCCATTCGACCGGTCCCCCTATGCCCCCGCGTTTCCTACGGATGCGTATGCCCAAGGGCTCCGAAAGATGCTGACGCTGCCTCCTCTCACATCTGAATTCATGGGGATGGCGAGCTACGCTCCCACCTATTTCTATGAACTCATAGATGACGAGGTTGAGAGTGACAGCTCCAGCATCGGCGATGTGGCACCTAGCCACCATCCGTCCCGGGAGTGCGCTATGGTGGACGCTCTGGGATAGCCACCGGTGGTAGCGAAGTCCTTGTAGACTCACACCATTCTAGACCCTCATGCGAGGGCCCTCACAATCGCACAAAAGCACAGCGAAGAGCTATGACAAAGGTGGCAGAACCAGCTGCCACCTACGTCGGCACGCTTAGCGCACCATGCTGCGCACTGTGCGTGTAACCCAGCAAGCGGCGCCCGGGGTAGCGCCCGCCAGGTCCAGCGCAACATCATGGACAGGGGGAATGATCCCCCATAGTTTGCTCGGGCTGGCCAAAACATCACTGGGGCGACAATGCTTTTGCGCGGCCTTCCCGAGCAGAACGACCCCTAGGAACAGGTGATCCACCGGAACCTTCAAGCACTGGTGGAAACCACTGCCGTTCAAAAGGCGGAGAGCTCCATATCATGACACCAACTCATGGTCTCTCTCCCCACCAGGGGAGTAGGGATGCACTAGACGAATCGCTCCATCCGCTCACCGCTATGGGCACCGAGTGCGGCGTAGGAGGCCGCAGCCACGCCATGGTCTGACCTGGCGCCCGCTCCACATTAGCCCCCTATGCATGAGCGGCTCAGGCCAAACCAAGATGCTCATAGCATCATCAGCAACCAGCGTCAGGCCCACCATGATGATGACGTCCATCTAGCGGCAGTGAGGGTAGGCAACATAGACCTCGACCGAACCATCGCGGGGAGTGGTGAAACGCATCCTAGGCACGGTCGTCGGTCGAATGACTGGAGTCCCAGCCCGGATGGGCCAGGACCATGGGCCTTTGGCCGACGCATCTAGAGAGCACTGTTCTCACAGCGCTTTTGACTGCCTACCAACATCACCAAATATATTGGGGAGATGAACCCTAGTATATGGCTTAAAGACTTCTGGCTCACCTGTCAAGCCGGTGGAGTGGATGATGACCACTTCATCATTTAGTACCTCCCTATCTACGTAGGGGAACATGTTTGAGCTTGGCTTGAATTCCTCCTGCGTGACAACATCCACGACTGGGTGGACCTCAAGAGGGTCTTCATCGGGAACTTCCAGGGGGTGTATGTCTGCCCTGGGAACAACTGGGACCTCAAGAGCTACCAATAGGAGCCCAACGAATCCCTATGGCATTACATCCATAGGTTCTCGAAGCAGTGCAACTCCCTTCCTGATGTTGTCGACGTGGACGTTATCAGCGCATTCCTCTCCGGGACAACCTACGAGTCCTTAATCCACAAGCTTGGATGCCTGAAGCCCAATACCACCCGCGACCTGCTCGACATCGCCACGAACCACGCCTCCGGTGAGGAGGCGGTCGGAGCTGTCTTCAACGGAGGCCGGGACAAAGGCAAGGCCAAGCGTGAGGATTAGGACGAGGGCCTCTCCATGTAGAGGGGCAAAAAGAACAAGAACGATCGGCGCCGACCGGCCAACCCCATGTTGGTCGTCGTGGCTGATCACATGGGCAAGCATCCCAGCAGGACTTGCCTGACCACTTCAACGAGCTCATGGAGAGCCCATGCACCAACCATGCCTATCCCATCAAGCACCTCTACAAGGACTGCGAGCTCCTCAAGTGCTTTCTGCGATAGGCCAGCGGGCCGAAGGAAGGAAAAGACAAGGAGGCAGCAGCCAAGAAAGGGGGCATGGCGGGCAAAAATCCAGACGACTGAAGGTCCCTATACGGTGACCGACGTGATCCGACCGGGTGCCTATCGACTGAAGGATGACAATGGCAATGTTCTCACCAACACTTGGAACAACGAATAGCTACGTCGTTTCTTCCCCTAAAAATTTGGTCTTACCATTTTTTACTTAATGTTTGCTCCTATAAAGCGCCCTGACCCGAATGCTTTCAGCCCAGGTCACTCAGGGGGCTCCACGGGGGTGCAATACCACCTCTCTTTTTTACTATCATATGGTAAATACTGTTTTTGCCCAAATGAAAGGGTAGTCCATTCCTTTAATTACCTTACATAACTTTGCTTTAAATATTTCGACCGATCACACCCCGCCTCTACCTACAGTTACGAGCAGCTGAGCCTTGCGGGCCACCCCAGGCTCTTAAGGTTGCAGCCTACAGGACGAACAGGCAGGTGCAAAAAAGAAAGAATAAAAAACAAAGTTATGCTAAGGTAAAAATAAGGAACGAACATGACAAGCTTCCCCGAACGAAGTAGTTCCATCACAAAAACAAAGTTGCTCTATTCACAAATACACAAAAACACTTTACATAGGGGGCTCCCCCATGACATTATCTTTTACATCTGCTAAAGTATTTCTACTCTAAAACTTCTACTATGGCTCCCCGGTGGCATCGACTACCGGCGAGGGTAGGGGTTGCTTGTCCTTTGTCTAGGCAACGTTCAGCTCGGTCGGAGGTGGGGCGATGTACGCTTCTAACCCAGGCTCCATGCCATCCACAGGCTCGGCGACATCCTCCTGATGTGCACCTTCGGCCGTGTCCACACAGCGAGCATCCATCAACTACTGCGTGGAGACTTGCTCGGCCACCAACTTTACATGTGGCAGCAAGCTCTCCCCGAGTGACTAGATGTCCTCCGCGCTCTAGCCATTGGCATACCCGCTGAAGATGGCGACGAAGTCTAGGTCCGGGTGGTACGTCGCCATCGAAGTCAATACCACCGACGTCCCAAAGAATAGCCCATCGGTGATGAGGGCTCGAACCTCATCTGAAACCTCCAAAAGTCGGATGGTGGGCGCGCTGGTACTTGGTGCTGACCTAAAGACCTCCGAGATGACAAGCTAGGCAACATTGCATATCTGGTCAAGTTCTCCCTCGAGAGTATGTCGCTCTTCAAGGGACTTGGCCAGCGCCTTCGCATTCCGGCCATTCATCGCCTTGGCCATCTCTAGGTCCCGCTCCAATGACTCCACCTTTCTGCCCAGCTCTAGAAGAAGGATGACAAGCTCAGAAGTAGGCTAAAGAAAAAAACCAAGACACCAAAAGCAGAAAGGGTACATACCGAGGTGGGTGTTCTTGAGGATGGAGAGCCCCTCCTCCTATAGAGTCACCTGCTCGCACAACCGGGAGTTCACTCCTTAGTCCCAAGCACCCACCCTCAGAGCGCAAGTACTTCCTGGTCGGCCTCCGATCGGGCCTTCCGCTCTGACTCTAGGGCCTTCCACTCCGCCTCTAGGGTCTCCAGGGTACTCTGGAGTACCACCTCAGTCTCCATTAGGGACTTCTATAGTGCCACCTTGGTCTCCGCCTGAAGGACCTTTGTCGCCTCAAGCCCCCACTTGGCGGTAGTCGCCCACTCCACCGTGAGCAGCTCCGGCGCCCATGCCCCAGTCACCTCCGTCGCCCGGTCTTGGGACTCACGGTAGTGGACTCCAGCTTGTGCTCGAGCTCAGTGACCTAGGCGTGCTCCATCCAGAGGAAACAGGACTTGCGGCTTGACATCTCCTCTAGACCCTACAAAAATGAGAAGCAAGCATACTGAGGCAACCAATGAAAGACCAAGGGGTCAAGGATGAACGTAGAAAACTCACCTCTACGACATGGGGCAGGTTGACTGTGACCGCCTGCTAGATGAACTTAACCCGCTCCTTGTCCTCCTCAAGCTTCACCGATAGTTGGGCGAGATCAGACTCCATGGTAAATCCTCTCCCTCTAAGCATGTCCTAGAGTTGATCCTCCTGCTCATCTCGAAGGATGAACCAAACCATCCTCGGGTCCTCGGGGTAGGGCCACACCAGGTCGGTGGCCCCTAGCCCACTGGAAGGCCTAGTTAATGATCCAACCACTGCTAGCTCCTATGATGTTGGCTCCACCTCGTCACCTGCTTCACCGTTAGAAGGGATCTCCACCACCTCAATTTCACAGGCCACCGATACGTGTTCTGGCTTTAGCCCAACTACATCTCCCCTCGGCACCTCTAGCTCCGACCGGGAGGGTGAGCCGTGCGGCCCTCCGCTAGGCAAGGCAGGGAGCTCGGTCTCCCTCTCCTCTTCCATCGTAGATGGTGGAGGAGGGGCCATAAGGGTTACCTCTAACATGGCCTTTGCCATCACCACTAGGATCACCACCAACACCATCACCGCCGCTGCCGTCGTACTAGCGATCGACCCGAGGGACATCACCCCTAGAAGGGAAGGACCCACCGCCACCACCCTGCTCTCCCCGCTGCTCACCATGGTGCACTGCAAGGCGGGCCTCCAATCCTCCCACATGGGAGTTGGGGCGATGCTAGGCCCCGTCAGCATCTGGCCACTGTAAAAAAATACAGGTCAGTCACACTCCAAAAAAACACAAATAGCAAGATCAAAAAGAAACAAAGAAAGGCATGCCGGGATGTAAGCGGTAGGGCTCTGAAGCCCCGACCCGACGTCAATGGGCCCACTGGGCAAGCATCGCTCCTAGGCCGCTGAAAGCATCTAGGCCCCTAGTTGGGTTTCGGTGATTAATGACAATACAAGATTACTATGACTAACGTGTGTTTTGCAGATGCAATTAAGTTAGGTCATGGTAATGGAGATCGATTGGGCAATCAAAGTTGTCATACCCCTACGATGGAAATCATTTTGGTTTTCAAAGGATGGATGACAAGGTTAAGGATGACTAGTTCTAAGTGTCGATTGGAGTTGGAGAGACACTTAGAGTAGTTTAGGACTTTGTTTTCCTTTGGCCGTACTATTAAGGGGGGTATGAATGGGTAGCTTGACCTAGGTGAGTCTAGTGAGTTAGGTGTGGTGCACACTTGTTAAAACTAGCTCTAGGTAGCTCCTATGAATGCCTAAGATCCTTTGGAGCAAACTTCATTCATATATGTTTGAGAGTTGGAAGTGAATAGAGGGTCAAATACTGACTGGACGCTGGCCCCGGTGCGATCGGACGCTGGACATAGGGTTCGGTCAGTTTATTTGATCAACAGACTGCGTTTGGTGCGACCAGATGCTGGAGAGATCAAGTGATCAGATGCTAAAAGGTAGCGTCCGGTCGACTCCAGTAAGGTTCTAGAGAAGGGAATCTGCGACCGGATGTGTCCGGTCAGTACTGACCGGACCCTGAGGGTTCAGCGTCCGGTCGAGTCTAGTAAGGTTCCAGTAAGGGTTTAATGCGATCGGACACATCCGATCAGTGTTGACCGAACCCTGCCAGCGTCCGGTCAACTCATTTTCACTGGTTCATGGGTTGAACTGACCGAAGCGTCCGGTCAACATGACTGGAGCGTCCGGTCACCCCGTAGAAGCTCATAACGGTTCGTTTTTTAGGCTGCCTTATAAATAGAAGCTCCACTCATGTGTGGAGTTACTTTTGCTCATTCCAATAGCTGAGAAACACGTTTGTGAGTGCCAAGAAGAGCAAGGTCCTAGTGAGGCGATTGAGATTTGAGAATCCAAGAGAGTAGCCTCATTAGTGAATCAAGAGTAGACAAGTGTGCATCCATCTTCTCATTAGGCTTTGTGTGGTCAAGTGAGAGTTTGTGCTTGTGACTCTTGGTGATCGCCATCACCTAGATGGCTTGGTGGTGATTGGGAGCTTGGTGATCACCCGGCAGAGCTTGTGGGTGACCCAACTCAAGTTATGAGCGGCTTTGGGTGATTCGCCGTGACAGAGTGTCGAAGAATCAACCCATAGAGAGCACTTGATCCTTGCGTGGATCAAGGGGGAGCTACACCCTTACGCGGGTGCTCCAACGAGGACTAGTGGGGAGTGGCGACTCTCCGATACCTCGGCAAAATATCGCTGTGTTCCTCTCTCTCTTTACTTTGAGCATTTACTTTGAGTATTTACTTTGAGCAATTCAATATATGTCTTTACATTCATAGAATTGTCATGCTAGAGTAAGTTTGGAACATAGGTTGCAAGTCCTTTATGCGTTAGTTTGATAGAAACACTTTTCTAGGCACAAGGGGTTAATTGGGCTATCCATAGGATTTGATTATTGCAAGAAAAATTAGAATTAGCCTAATTCACCCCACCTCTTGGGCATCTTGATCCTTTCAATTGGAATCAGAGCCTCGTGCTCACATTTTAAGCTTAATCGCTTTGAGCAAGATGTCTCACGGGGATGGACCTCCTCCTATCTTTGAGGGAGATGACTTTTTATACTGGAAAATCCGCATAGAGGCGTACTTAGAAGCTCTAGATGTTGGTATTCTTAGAGCCGCCTCTCAAGGCTTCCCAAAACCTCAGGATGCTACTAACCTACAAGGCGATGAAGTTAACTATGAAAAATGGAATGCAAAGGCTCGAAACACCATCTTTAGAGGCCTTTGTAAAGATGTGTTTAACCGTGTAAGGAACCACAAAGACGCCCATGCACTATGGTCGGACATTTGTGCGCTCCATGAGGGAACCAAGAGTGAGCATGAGGAACGCTATCATCTTGTGATTAAAAAGCTAAATTCTTTTGAGACGCTTCCCAAAGAAAGTGCTAATGAGATGTATTTTCATTTAAATGTTCTTGTAGAGGAAGTCAATGGGCTTGGACTTACTCAAATGTCACCATCCGACGTTGTGAGAAAGATCTTGAGTGTCCTTCCCATTGACAAATATGGGCACATTGTGATCGTGCTACATCAAGGTGATCTTTCCACCGCTACACCGACACAAATCTTGGGAAAGATCAATGCTCATGAGATGTACATGCACATCATGCCGCAAGATGGCCCATCCTCTACAAAGAAGAAAGAGAAGGACTTAGCATTCAAAGCTAGCCAAGATAAGGGCAAAGCAAGACTTGAGTATGAGAGCTCAAGTGATGAAGAAGATGATGAAGAAAGTCTTGCTCTTATGGTGAAGAAGACCACCAAGATGCTAAAGAAGCTAAACAAGAGTGGCATCAAGTTTGATGGCAAGAAGAAGAAGTTCTTCACTAGCTCAAGAAGAAAGCCAATCTCCAAGATGGATTGCTACAATTGTGGCAAACTTGGCCATCTAGCTCATCAATGCACAAAGCCCAAGAAAGACAAGTTCAAGAACAAGAACAAGGGCAAGAAAGATGACTAAGCAATAAAGATGAAGATGAGAAGAAAAAAAACAAGCCATACAAGAAGAGGGACTTCCACAAGAAGAAGAAGAGTGGAAAGGCCTACATCGTCGGTGATTGGCTCACGGACATTGATTCATTAAGTGGATCATCCGATGATGATAGTGACATGAGAAGGTGGCCGCCATTGCTATTGAGCTTGCATCTTCACCGCCACCATCGCCATCATCCTCTATACACCTATGCCTTATGGCCAATGGTGAACGCAAGGTAACTAAGAGTGATGATAGTAGTGATGATGAGCAAGCTAGTGATGATGATAGTGATAGCGATGATGATGATTCACCTACCTATGATGATCTTATCAAAATACTAAGAAAATACACTAAGATCATTAGAAAGAGTAGAGCTACAAATGAAAAGCTTGATGCTAAAAATGATTCACTCTTAGCTAAGTGTGATACATTGGAAAAGGCTAATGATGAGCTTAGAGAAACTAATGATGCTATATCATCCAAACTCAAGGAGCTCAAATCTTCCAAGAAAGAGCTTAAAGATAAACATGATAAACTTGAGTGGGTGCACAATGAACTTATCACTAGTCACAACAAGCTAAAAGATAAATTCACCACTCTTAAGATTAATCATGATACTCTTGTTATTGCTTAAGAATTTTTACCAAATGAGCCACATGATGCTACTAACCATGTTGTCAAGATTGATATAGCTACTTCATGTGATGATTTAATTGATGAGAGCATTAAGCATGGATCTAGTAGCAAAGGCAAGCAAGTGGTTGAGTGCAATGACTATGATGAGTATGTCAAGCTCAAGACTGATAATGAGAAGCTCATGAAAGATCTTGAAGAGATGAAAAGCCACACCATCATTGTACTAGAAACTCTAGATCATGACAAAAAGTTGATCCTTGAGAATGAGAAGCTCAAAGAAGAAAACAAAAAGCTCAAGGAAGAGAAGAAAGATGATGCTCTAAAGGAAGAAAATAAGAAACTCAAGTTAGAGAAAGAGCATCTCAAGATTGGGTTGAGTAAGTTTGCTAGAGGCAAGCACCTCCAAAGTGAGCTACTTATGAACACCGTCATGAAGATGGATAGAAGTGGCATTGGATATGTGGCAAGTATAGAGAAGAAGAAGGCTCAAGCTCAACAACAACAATCAAAGCCAAAGCCAAAGCCAAAGAGATGTTTTGACTGTGGACAAGAAGGCCACTTTGCTCATGAGTGTCAAACTCCACCGCCACAACCCTTGCCCAAGCATGCTAGACCCTTTGCCTTCAATGCTCACTACATGCTTAGAAAAGACTCTAGTGGAAAGATAAAAGTCATGTTCTTAGGTCCCCCTAACAAGAATAGGCCTAAGAAGATTTGGGTGGCTAAGTCACTTGTTGAGAAGGTGAAGGGCCCTCAATAAGTTTGGATTCCTAAAGCTTGAATCTCTTGTATGTAGGTGAACTACAAGACTGGTGGAAGTCATTGGGTTATTGATAGTGGTTGCACTCAATATATGACCGATGATCCTCATATGTTCACCTCACTAGATGAAGAGGTAGATGGACAAGAGAAAATAATATTTGGAGACAATTCAAAGGGCAAGGTTAAAGGATTGGGCAAAGTTGCAATATTAAATGATCATTCCATCTCCAATGTGCTCTATGTTGCTTCATTGAGCTTCAACTTGCTATCCATTGGGCAATTGTGTAATCTTGGCTTCCAATGCTTGTTCACCGAGAAGGAGGTTGTTGTATCCAAGGTAGATGACAATCAAGTGATATTCAATGGATTTAGATACAACAACTTATATCTAGTTGACTTCACCTCCGAAGATGCAAATTTGAAGACTTGCCTATTCACCAAAATAACACTTGGATGGCTATGCCATAGAAGACTTGCTCATGTTGGGATGAGCTTACTCAAGAAGCTTATGAATAATGATTTGGTGAGAGGGTTAAAGGATGTGAAGTTTGAGAAGGACAAGCTTTGTAGTGCATGTCAAGCCGGCAAGCAAGTTGCAAACACTCGTTCAACCAAAGCTTTCATGTCAACCACAAGAGTGCTAGAACTCCTACACATGGATTTATTTGGACCTACAACATACAAGAGTTTGGGAGGGAATCTCTATTGTCTTGTGATTGTGGATGACTATTCAAGGTATACATGGGTGTTCTTCCTTCATGACAAATCCGAAGTTGCATCTTGCTTCAAGAAGTTTGTCAAGAGAGCTCAAAATGAATTTGAAGTAAAGCTCAAGAAGATTAGAAGTGACAATGGCAAAGAATTTGACAACACAAACATTGAAGCCTATTGTGATGAAGTTGGAATCAAACATGAAGTCTCCGCAACTTATACTCCTCAACAAAATGGTGTAGTTGAGAGCAAGAACCGGACTTTGATCACTCTTGCAAGGACAATGCTAGATGAGTACAACACCCCTGAAGCTCTATGGGCAGAAGCAATCAACACCACATGCTATGCATCAAACCGCCTATTCCTTTAAAAGTTCCTTGGCAAGATACCTTATGAGTTGCTCAATAGAAAGAAGCCGGACGTCTCCTTCTTTAGGGTGTTTGGTTGCAAATGCTAGATCTACAAGAAGCGGCAACACCTAGGGAAGTTCCAAAGATGTTGTGATATTGGTTTTCTTGTTGGTTACTCATCGAAGTCCAAAGCATATAGAGTATTTAATCATGCCACCGGCTTGGTTGAAGAAACATATAATATGGAATTTGATGAATCTAACGACTCCCAAGGAGCACATGAGAATCTTGATGATGTAGGTGATGAACCATTGAGGGAGGTTATGAAAAATATTCCGGTGGGAGACATCAAGCCAAAAGATGATGAAGATGATGTACAAATCATTGATCAACCTTCTTCATCAAGTGTACCATAAGATGGTGAAAAAGATGGGAGAGTAGAAAATGAAGATACTCATATCTCCTATGAGCAAATGGTGGTACAAGCACAAGATGTTGATGCTCCACAACCTCCCCATCAAGTGGTCAATAGAAGAAATACACCTCTCCTACAAGATCATCCATAAGATCTCATCATAGGAAGTCCATCAAAGGGTATAATGACTAGATCTCAAAAACTTGCTTCATTTATTGCTTACCACTCTTTTGTCTCTTGCTATGAGCCTACCAAGGTAGAAGAAGCTCTTAAAGATTCAGATTGGATCAATGTCATGCATGAAGAGTTGAACAACTTCACTCACAATGAAGTTTGGACTCTTGAAGAGCGACCAAAAGGTGCAAGAGTTATTAGAACAAAGTGGGTGTTCCGCAACAAGCAAGATGATCAAGGTGTTGTTGTGAGGAACAAGGCAAGACTAGTTGTAAAGGGGTTCTCTCAAGTTGAAGGTTTGGATTTTGGAGAGACCTTTGCAAGCGTGTGAAGAAGCTTAACCTTGGATCAAACTTGATAAGCAACTAGATTTACTTACAAGTATTGCATATGCATAAATGTTGTTTTGTCATTTTGTTCCATTTGCCCTCTTATTGCCTATTTTCTTTAAAAAAATTACAGTCTAAGGCAAAATATTTTGAAAATATGAAGGTTTGAGAGAGGTCACTCACATCAGTCCCAATTGGTGTTTATTTGGATCTTATTCAAGTTAGGACTTGATTGGGAACAGGCAGCGCGAAGAAACTTTGAAGATTTACTAGAAAAGGTGCACCGGATGCTACACCGAACGCTGCTGTCTAGCGTCTGGTCAGTTCACAAGAGGTGAACTACTGCTAAAGGAGTGACCGCACGCTGTGTTTGTGCGTCCGATCAGGAAGGGATCCAGCGTCAGGTCGATTGAAGGAAAAATAGGCTATACTAACCGGACCTTGCCTGCATCCGGTCATGGACCACCGGACGTGTCTGGTTGCGATTCTAGAGGAATTGGACCTCTCTGGAATCGACCGGATGCTGGGTGGTAGCGTCCGGTCACTACCACCGGAGCGTCTGGTCAGTGGATTTCGTGCGGCTTCAGGACTCTTTTCCGTTTCCTTTCCTGTCGTGTTGGGGTCCTCGTTTAACCACAGCCATCACATTTTTAGACCTAACCCGTACATCGCTGCATCCCACCTTGCCCTAGCCTAAGCCGCCGCCAGCTCACCGCACACCTCCTGTGCCAACGCCGTCACAGCTCACCGCACCGCCGCAGCCCTGTGCCGAGCCCCTTGCGCCACCACATCCGCTAGCCTCGCTCGCCACCATGCCGCCACAGCTGAGCCTACAGCCGAGCCTCTCCACGCATCCAAGCCGCCACGCACCCTCTGTGTCAGCGCCGCCGTTGTCTCCCCAAGCACCAAGCACCACTCAAGGCTGTTTCTAGTGCCCTAGCACTTGCCTCGTCAATTGCTTGGTAAGGCCTAATCCTTGTGTTGAATCTACCTTGCTTGTGACCTAGATCCATGGCAATGCACTGATTTCAAATCATCTAGGGCCACCGTGTCATCGAAGTGGTTCGCGAACCCTAGATCCAGCTAGTTTCGAGGTTTCCCCCACATGACGTCTCTTCCTTTTCTGGATCATTGATCGTCAGGTAGCTTGCCCATCATCTCAATTTTGCACCTACATTGCTTGCTTCCTAGGTCTTTCGCATCTATTAGATATATTGTATTTATTCGTATATCCATCTATTTTATTGTGCAGCGAGTCGGTGCCGTTGAGGTTCTTATGGCAGTTGGCAGTCAACTCAGAGCCAAGCTCGTGAGTAAGGATCGAGGCTAAGCCTCGGGAGTGTCAGTTTGACAGTTGATCTTCATCAGCGGTAGTTCATCCTCTTGTTAGATCAGATGGCTTGCACCAAGAATGTTGGTGGTGGCCCAGGTGATGATGACCGGAGGCCCCCGCCTCGCAAGCCTACAAGACCGAAAGGCAAAGCAACAAAGCAAGTGACATCCAAGAAGCGCAAGTACCCTGATGCAGAGATAGTGAGAGCAGCTGCAGTCGCTGAGGCCGTAGAGCGTGCTGAGAGAGGTGGTGCCCGTAGTGGAGTTGTCATAGCAGATCAGCTGGCACCAGATGCGCAGGACAGACTGAGGGAGATTGAGCGACTTCATGGTAGTCCACCTAGGACTATCATGATGGCCGGTCATCGTCTAGCTATTGAGGAGCCTTAGCATCAGGGGGAGTCTCAGTAGGAGCCACAGCAATAGCCCCCACTAGCAGAGCCCTAGCTAGCTTAGGACACTCAGGAGGGCCAGTAGGCTGAGGAGACCGAGCCGGCACCCTAGCTACGCCGCTCTGGTCATACCAGTGCTACAGTTCCACCGAGGCTAGCTACACAGCGTAGGGGTTCACGCCCACTGCCCAGACCACAGGGTCCGCCTCTAGTGGTTCACCTTGACTTGAGGGCCGCCACAGCCAGACAGGTTCACCAGCTATGGTTTGTTGAGTTCGATGTGTGGTTTCCTCCGAGGAGGGATGAGAGAGCAGCTGAGGGGTTCTACACGCCGCTCCAGGAGGATTTCTATAATGCCTATCTCAACAGTGGGGTAGTGTTCAGATCTTAGAGGTCTGTAGTTTAGAGTCTATCGTGGTAGCAGCTGGAGAGCACATCCACCCCTACTTGTCATATTTGCTAGGGCTTGCAGATCTGATTGGCTGGACAAGAGTATATGTACCATCTTGGGTTCGGTAGTTTTATGCTTCACTCTACGTTGATCCGCATCACAACTTCATTCACTTTGCATTCAACGACAGAGATTACAGGGTGTTGAGTTTCAGGGCCCGGGAGATACTGAGGCTATAGGATCAGCCTATCAAATTGCATGAGGTATGTTATGGATAGTAGGAGCCTCCCAGGCATCCTCATGGAGGGTTGGTGCCCCCTACAGATCTGGTGCGACATTGCTTTAAGGAGCCCTTTGGTAAGGGGTCGAGCAGGAACCCCAGTGACCTGACTCCTACCGCTCGAGTACTAGAGGCTATTATCAAGAGGACACTACTTCCCAGGTTGGGTTACAGAGAGGGTCTGACTCGCCTACAACTCTGGCTCCTTAATGCCCTGATACAGCAGACCGTGTTTGACATTTGGGACCTCCTTCTATCAGAGATGGAGGATACGATTACTGAGGGCTTCAAGGGTCACAGACAGCTTCCTTATGCACATTGGGTCATATTCTTGATGCTCAAGTGTGTGCAGGTCAGGACCCCTGAGATGGTTGCTGAGTACAAGACTGCCACCATAGAGTTTCCTGCATATAACATGGCATAGAGGATCAGGCACAACACTCCATAGGCACCTGCTTAGCCTAGTCATCATCTAGATGTTCCAGAGTCAGCAACTCAGTAGGACGAGATCATTAGAGGCATAGCCGCTATAGAGGAGGAGCAACTTGAGGCACAGCAGGGGATGACCGAGTCCAGTGATAGTTCGAATGATGACTATCTACTGATTCCTCAGATGCCTCCATGCAAACATGATGCAGAGGCTGGCAGTTCTAGCTTAGCTCCACTAGCACTACAGACGGACCCCATATTGATTGCCATTCTTGACCGGATGCAGTAGGATCAGGCATGACAGGCACAGGAGATCGCTACCAACTTCGCACAATTCTAGGCTCGTCAGGACGAGTTCTAGAGGCAGCAGTAGCTTCTCCAGCAGCAGCAACAGATGCATCATCAACAGATACTCATGCAGCAGCAGCTTATGGGCTTTATGCAGCATGTAGTGACATCACTTGGGGCCCCACTACCATAGCCTTTGCCCTAGCTTGCTCAGCCTACCACCACTTCGATGACTCTAGCTATATAGCCTAGTGGGCTTCAGAGTTAGGGATAGCCTCCAGCTCAGTTTGCTTTACCTATAGTTCAGGTGTCCCAGTGGTTGTCCTCACTAGTGGTTGCCCTGCAGTTCACTCCATATCACATGGGCTTCTCACCGAAGCAGTCACCCTTGCTTTTTGTGCCTAACACATCAGTCTCTAGGAGTCTTGGAGCATCTTTCAGTGAGTTGACCGGCATGCCTACACCGCCTCATATGCATACCGCCAGTCCTTCTACAGCAGCCCTAGTCGTAGTGACTACTCAGAGGCTCCCCTCGTCTATCGCCTCTTTAGATCCTACGATAGACGTACTAGCAGCTTCACAGACAGCACCTGCCCTAGCTCAGACCCGGACTGCTTCAGCGACACTTCCTGCTATAGAGGGTCAGTCTATTCAGAGTTTAGGGTCAGATGATGATGGTGCCCAGTTCCAGCTTGCTCCACATACTTCAGTGCCTGACTCATCCGCTGTAGCTCCATCGTCCGACCCTTAGGTTTTGGTGTTTGACGCCAAAGGGGGAGAGGGTTTGAGTATGTAGACTCAGGGGGAGCGACTTTTAGGGGGAGCTAGTTATCTAGTATTAGCTTATTATATACGTTTGGAGTTTTATCTGTGTGATACACTATTACTATTATGCATTTGTGTGTTACTTTCATGCATACTATTATATCTATGTGATAGTGCTATCTATGTGATTGTGATATAAGACATGTGTAATTGCTACTTTACATTATTTACATGTCATATCACTTGTGTTATGCCCATTTGCCTTTGCTTCCGTGTTTATACTCCGATGCAAATGAGCTTTGTTACTCGTACTCATGCTTAATTCATATCCTTTGAGTACATTGTGTTGGCTTGGGTCATATAAGCTTGACTAACACTTTTGTTCTTATCAACACAAGCTTATATGAACCAAGCCTGTCAAAAACCTTACTCTTTCACATACTCGAGGTGGTATTGTCATCAATCACTAAAAAGGGGGAGATTGAAAGCATCTAGGCCCCTAGTTGGGTTTTGGTGATTAATGATAATACAAGATTACTATGACTAACGTGTGTTTTACAGATGCAATTAAGTTAGGTCATGGTAATGGAGATCGATTGGGCAATCAAAGTTGTCATACCCCTACGATGAAAATCATTTCGGTTTTCAAAGGATGGATGACAAGGTTAAGGATGACTAGTTCTAAGTGTCGATTGGAGTTGGAGAGACACTTAGAGTAGTTTAGGACTTTGTTTTTCCTTTGGCCATACTATTAAGGGGGGTATGAATGGGTAGCTTGACCTAGGCAAGTCTAGTGAGTTAGGTGTGGTGCACACTTGTTAAAACTAGCTCTAGGTAGCTCCTATAAATGCCTAAGATCCTTTGGAGCAAACTTTATTCACATATGTTTGAGAGTTGGAAGTGAATGAAGGGTCAAATGCTGACCGGACGCTGGCCCCGGTGCGACCGGACGCTGGCCGCAGGGTCCGGTCAGTTCATTTGATCAACAGACTGCATTCGGTATGACCAGACGCTGGAGAGGTCAAGTGACCGGACGCTGAAAGGCAGCGTCCGGTCGACTCCAGTAAGGTTCCAGAGAAGGGAATCTGCGACCGGATGCGTCCGGTCAGTACTGACCAGACCCTAAGGGTTTAGCGTCCGGTCGAGTCCAGTAAGGTTCCAATAAGGGTTTAATGCGACTGGACGCGTCCAGTCAGTGCTGACCGGACCCTGCCAGCGTCCGGTCAACTTATTTTCACTGGTTCACAGGTTGAACTGACCGGAGCGTCCGGTCAACATGACCAGAGCATCTGATCACCCCGTAGAAGCTCATAACGGTTCGTTTTTCAGGCTGCCTTATAAATAGAAGCTCCACTCATGTGTGGAGTCACTTTTGCTCATTCCAACAGCTGAGAAACACGTTTGTGAGTGCCAAGAAGAGCAAGGTCCTAGCGAGGTGATTGAGATTTGAGAATCCAAGAGAGTAGCCTCATTAGTGAATCAAGAGTAGACAAGTATGCATCCATCTTCTCATTAGGCTTCGCGTGGTCAAGTGAGAGTTCGTGCTTGTTACTCTTGGTGATCGCCATCACCTAGATGGCTTGGTGGTGATTGGGAGCTTAGTGATCACCCGGCGGAGCTTGTGGGTGACCTAACTCAAGTTGTGAGTGGCTTTGGGTGATTCGCCGCGATGGAGTGTCGAAGAATTAACCCGTAGAGAGCACTTGATCCTTGCGTGGATCAAGGGGGAGCTACACCCTTGCGCGGGTGCTCCAACGAGGACTAGTGGGGAGTGTCAACTCTCCAATACCTCGGCAAAACATCGTCGTGTTCCTCTCTCTCTTTACTTTGAGCATTTACTTTGAGTATTTATTTTGAGCAATTCAATATTTGTCTTTACATTCATAGAATTGCCATGCTAGAGTAAGTTTGGAACATAGGTTGCAAGTCCTTTGTGCGTTAGTTTGATAGAAACACTTTTCTAGGTACAAGGGGTTAATTGGGCTATCCGTAGGATTTGATTATTGCAAGAAAATTTAGAATTAGCCCAATTCACCCCCCTCTTGGGCATCTTGATCCTTTTAGCCGTGACCCACGCCCCCTCACTTCAACCGGGGGGAGTCAACCCAACCAACTCCTACTCAGCCCATGAATCACCAGAACCTTCGGCTCGGGGCACATCGACCAGAGTAGCTAGCGGGGCATCCTCTCATTGTGGGTCACATGCTGGTGCCGGCCCCGACGACGCGTGGGTGCGAGCAATCTCCTCCGACCACCTAATCTGTCCTACCGCACCCATAGTAGGCGGGGATGAGGTCGGCGATGCCTCCAAAGGGCGCGGTGACCATGTTCGCTTTGCCTCCCGTTCACCAACGGCGTCTGAGCTTGCGGCGCGCTTCCTCGGCACGGGAACATCATCGCGCCTCTCCACCTCCCACTCACCGCCCATGGACATGGCCATAGGATCCCGTTGCTCTACTAAGGTCACAACCTCCTGGCCTTCTTCCTTCTCGGAGAAGATCACGTCATCGCCCACCTCTGTGGGGTCCTCCAACTCGAGCTCTGACTTGATGTCGCTCCTATTTTCCCCGGGCCACACACGCCGGGCGATCTCCATCTCCTTCTCATGTTTCTACTGAGCCTCCTCAGCTTTCTTCTTCTTCCTCTCAACCACCGCCTCCTTCAGGGTGGCCTACCAGGCCACGCCCTCCGACCCCTTTGGAAGGTGCTGCCGAGACTTGTAAACTCCAAGTCCCTACGGAACGGACGACTCAAAGTCAGGGTATGAGAGAGCAAAAGGGGAAAAGAACACGAAAATAAAGAGGGGAGCATACCAGATTGGACTGCTTTGCTGCATTGAGAGCTCTAGGCTTTCCATCAAGGGTCTCTCTAGGACTTAGTTGCACCACTCGATCAAGACAACTCTAGACCTCGTCATTCGCTAGCTCCTCTAGCGACGCACGGTCGGGGTCCATCGAGCCGCTGTACATCCATATAGGTCATGTCCTCTCCACCAGTGGAGCGACCCATCGGTGGAAAAAGGTGTGGAACACCCGCACCTCATCAAGGCCGTGCTGCACGAGCTTCTAGAGATCCACCTCGATAATCTCCACCTTCTTCTTCTATCGGCTGGTGGGGTCCCATGACTAGCTCTCTTGCCTCTCTGGCCTTTTGCCGGTAAAAGGCGAGAACAATGCGTCCGCTAGGTTCCTGATGTAGAACCATTGCCCATGCCACCCCTGATTGGAGTCACAGGGGGTTTCTTCTACTGTGCGAAGCCCCCCACCGGCATGATCACGAGCGGCTTCCCCTTCGACAAAGCTTGCCTAGAGAACATCTGTCGGAAGAAGTCCACGTGTGGCTCCATCCCATGGAAGGCCTCACACACGGTGACAAAGCTTGCGATATGCAGCACCCTAGTCGGATTGAGGTGCTATAGCTCTAGGGCCCACTCATTGAGGAGCCCACGTAGGAACCAGTGCGCGGGGTATCCTAACCCACGCTCATGAAAGGTGAGGAAGGAAACAACCTCGATAGCCTAAGGTTGCGGGAAATCCTCCCCCGTAGGAGCCCTCTAGCGCGCCACCTCCTTCGGTGGTAGAAACCCCTTCTCAGCGAAGGCATCCAGCACCGACTCCCTCACGATGGATGACCTCCAGCTCAACATTGCGCTCTCAGTTCACGAATGGATCTGTGAGTTTTGTCCTCTCCCTCGCTCTCCCCTTTTCTCTCCTAAGAACCGCCGTGGCACTCAAACGCTCTTGGTGAGATGGAAGAAGGAGAAGAGGCGGCAGATGAGGAATATGCGAAGGAATGGAACGAAAGCCCTCTCCCTTCCCCTACTTAAAGAAAGAGGCACATCAGTTGGGAAAGGCGCAGCGATTGGGGAAAGGCAAAACAACAGGGGCGAAAACCCCTCTCCCTTCCCCCATTCAATGCGGATGGGATACGATGGGATGCACCCTGACTGATGGGACACACCCTGCCCGATGGAGCGACGCCTGGTCAGACAGGACGTTGCCTAGGTATGGCCCACCACTACCGCACGCTAGGCACAAGAAACAAGGCACCACTATGCACAGGTGGCCCTTCGCCTTCCCAGGCGGGACTTGGAAAGGCCCAACGATGGGATCTCCATCAGGAGAGACCAACGGGCTTCCTGAGTCAATTGGATGGCTCAGGCAAACATCGAGAGACAGGTAAGGAGCAGAGGGACGCCCCATGTGGTCCATGCCGACTCCATCATAAACGACGAGCGTGGATCCTGGTCGGACATATCTGATAGGAGCTCCTCAATCCCCATCACTCGAGTCATTAAGGTAACATTACCAACCCCCACTATTTATTTATATGAACATTCATTCATCCACGCATGCATTCATTCATTCCATACATCCAAAAGCATCGCATATGTAGTTAAATGCATCACAACGCACCGTGTTGTGTCACGAAGCGGCAGTTGCCTCATTCAACATGAGCAACAACCGACCGAGGTTCGAAGACCAGCCTACGAAGGGCTCAAGGCCGCCTCACATCAAACAGAGCCAGAGGAGAAAATGCAGATGAGCCCTGAGTGGCCCTTGCCCAGTCTACCCTAAAGCAGATAGGGTCATCTCAATCTTCTCGTTCGATCCTAACCTCGAGCCAAACCCATAGAATCTCCATTGAGTGGAG
Organism: Miscanthus floridulus; assembly: GCF_019320115.1. Classification (NCBI taxonomy): domain Eukaryota; kingdom Viridiplantae; phylum Streptophyta; class Magnoliopsida; order Poales; family Poaceae; genus Miscanthus; species Miscanthus floridulus. The sequence continues at coordinate 167,731,856 of NC_089580.1, forward strand.
GCCAATGGACCACCCGAGTTGGTCTCCGGAATGACCTAGGCATCTGTTGGGTTGTAGGTTAATGAGCAGTGGAATGCCACATGAGGGCTATACCAACCCCGTCATGAACGACGGACTCAGATTTTACTCGAACATGCCCGTTAGCGAGCTCACCGAGCGTGTCACTCGAGCCATCGAGGTAAGCGATGTTAGCTCAGCCCCTCTGGTTGCGAGAGACCGCAGATGGAGTAACGCACAAAACTCAACTGACCTCTACCAAAGCCCAACGGGGCTTAGGGGCTCAAGACACCCAATACCTCGACTACGCCTAGGTCCGTGACTCCAACTCGCCCGATCCCTCGGCGTGCCCGACGCCTGGATCCGTGACTCCGATTCACCCGATCCCTCGACGCGCCCGATGCCTGGGTCCATGACTCTGACTCGCCCGATCCCTTAGCACGCTCGATGCCTAGATCCACGACTCCAATTCACCCAATCCATCGGTGCGCTAGACGACTAGGTCCACGAGTCCATCTTGCCCGATCCCTAGACTATACATCAGCTATGCCCAACGCCTCGGCTGTGCCTAGGCCCGTGACTCTGACTCGCCCAATCCCACAGCACGCCCAACACCTAGATCCACGACTCTGACTCGCTCGATCCCACGGTGCGCCCGATGCCTGGATCTGCGAGTCTATCTCGTCCAATCCCCCGGCGCGCTCGACGCCTTGATTAGTGACTCCGACTCGCCTGATCCTTGGACCCGTGACTCTGATTTGCCCATACCCTCGGCACGCCCGACGCCCCAGTTGATGCCTACCAAAGAGCACACACTCACGCCCGCTAACAAAACCCTCAGGCGATTCTGCCCGAATCACCCGGGGGCTTGGGGGCTACACCAGCGGGTGCACTCGCGCGCACCCGCTGACAAAACAAAAAAAATCTCCCGCTAGCAACATGAACCCCCTCGGACAATTCTACCTAAATCACCCGAGGGCTCGGGGGCTACACCCACGGGTGTGCTCACGCGCACCCGCCATCAAGGCAAAAATCCCCCAGACGATTCTACCCGAATCGTCTGGAGGCTCGGGGGCTCCTGTCGGGTTCATAAACCTAGGGTCCCTCATGGACCAGCTTCCCAGCAAAGGCTCAACCCAGTAGACGACGTTGCGAATGACGCATAACTCCTGGGCCGTCCCAAAAACCTAACAACAGGGCAGAAGGGCGAACCAGCCTCCGACCGGTAGGCCTAGCCAAGGAGGAAGGGCCCCCACTTTCGACTCTGGTCTACCTCTCCGACCGAAAGGCCTCGCTTCTGACTCTGACCTGCCTCTCCGATCAGAAGGCCTCGCTTCTGACTCTGGCCCGCCTCTCCGACCGGAAGGCCTCGCTTCCGAATCTAGCCCGCCTCTCCGACCAGAAGGCCTGGCCGAGGAGGAACAACGCTCGCTTCCGATTCTAACCAGCGTCTTTGACCGGGGATGCACCGAACCTCTGCTTACAACTCTTCTCCGACTAGCGTAGTCGGAGACGACTGGGACCAACCGACCGGGGACGTCCGCTCGGTAAGGACCTAGGAAACGGGCAGAGCAAGTAAAACAGGACGCACAAAGTCAACCACAATACCAAGAACCATACCATGTACACCTGCAAGGCAATACCGATAGGACATGTTAGAAGGGTGCCCTGCAACCTTCTAGGCATGTCAGAACCAAAGCAGTGTTGTGGGCGTCGACATTTGCCCTACAGTGTTGTGGGCACCCTCAAACTCCCATATCAGGCGAACGCGGTAAAACCCCCTACGTGCCTCTAGGCATCAACAGTATGGCAGGCACTGACATCTGCCATATCGGAAGAAGACGACGTAACCTCCCACATGCGTCTAACAACAATAGTGTTGTGGGCGCCTACCATCATCTTGTACCTGACGGCATGGGCAATAAGACTTAGTAGCATATATACTCTCTCTCTCTCGTGTAAGGCCGTCCCCTTTATCTATAAAAGGGGATGCGCTCTCGCCCAACAGAGGGCCATCGATCAACTCCTGCAGAATCAGTCCACAACAACTCGAACAACACACACGATCCGAACAACCAAGGATCCCAACGAACAACAAATGTTCGAACACTTAGCACATAGCGGAGCTCCCATCACTCTCGGCCCTTCAGACCAGAGTCCGACGGACCTCTTGTACCCCCATCTTTCTCCATTTCGTTTGTAACTCCACAACAAACTTCAAGCATCTGAGCTCAGGAATAAAGTCACTGGCCGATTCAAACTGGACGTAGGGCACGTTGCCTGAACCAGTATAAACCCTATGTCATTGAGTGCTAGGCCACATCCGATCACAACGTACGGCAAAACTACAAGTATTTACGTGTTGATCATTTTCTACACCGACAGAATCTAAACTGGCTAAAGAAACCAAAGGTGACACTGCATATATTAATTGTTCTACCTACAATACCCTTTCATGGTACCCTTTCATTTGCTTATATGTGCAACTTGTTTGGAGATGTTCATGATTGGTGAATTGAAGTTCTTCCTCGATTTTCAATGATATGCTCAAGAAGTTTGACATGGTGAATGCAAAGCTTATCAAAATTCCCATGCCAACCAATGGACATCTTGATCTCAGTGAGGAAGGAAAAGCCATCGATCAAAAGGTATACCGCTCCATGATCAACTCTCTACTCTATTTGTGCGCATCTAAACCAGATATTATGCTTAGCGTGTGCACGTGTGCAAGATTTCGAGCTAACCCAAAAGAGTGTCACTTGGTGCCCGTTAAGAGAATCTTGAGATATCTAGTGCACACGCCAAACCGAGGCTGAATATGTTGCAGCCGGTGCATGTTGTGCTCAACTACTTTTGGACGAGGCAAAACATTCGTGTCGGTTGTCGCTTTACCAAAATGTCACTCTTGTGTGACAATGAAAATGCCATAAAACTTGTCTACTTGGCTATCTGAGAGAAATTTGTTAACAAAGTTGATTGAGCGAGAATTGTTAAGAGCTCAACGAAGAATGAAGCATCATGCCGATAAACATAGATTAGAGAGAGAGAGAGAGAATGTCAAGTGGGAGATCTGGTCTATTTGAATCTAAGGGTTGGTGCCGAAGGTACTAGTGTTGTGGGACAACTTGCCCCGCTCAAGACCCTCAAGACATGCAGCGTCGGTATCCCACAGCTTGGGATAAGCTGCAAAGGGGGAGGCATGTCAGGTACCCAAGCAGGAAGAGCAAGTATGGCAAATTGGCAACCGTGGGCCATGGCTCAAGGCGCGTGGTTTGAATAGTTAGGCACATGAGTTCTGAGCGTGCCCCATATGTGTGTGTGTGGCTCGGCCCATCTTAGAGGCCGAGAGGTGTGGCTTATAAAGCCTTGTACTGGATATGGAGGCGTTAAGCAATAAGTATCGTGTAACAGAATAAAGATTGCAAATGTGTTGTAGTTTCAAATAAACCAGATCTCCCACTTGACATTCTCTCCCCAATCTATGTTTATCGGCATGGTGCTTCATTCTTCGTTGAGCTCTTAACAGTTGTTGCTGAATCAACTTTGTTAACAAAATTCTCTAAGATAGCCAAGCAGACAAGTTTATGGCACTTCACAAGAGAGTGGTATTTTGGTAAAGCGACATCCAAAATCACCCAGGTTTGCCTCGTCCAAATTCTGTTAACTCTACTATTATTCTTCAATTATATCCCAGATTCCCTCTTGTTCTAGGCCTGAATCTATCCATTTCTGCTCTTTGCTTTACAAGTCAGTGACAATGGCCCATGACTCCATGAGGCTCTGGCTTACTGCCGCCGGCTTCAGAGATTTGGGGCCAAAAATGACACGGGCCTTTTCTGACGAAGCACAAAATAGAATATCGGGGAGGGCATTCGTGGTGGCGAAGCGAGCATCTGCATCGTGTGGCCGCCGTTCGTCGGGACACCACAACCCAACCCGTTCGGATAGATAGCTGCTCGCCCGCCTCCCTCCCTTCTCCCCACCACACCTCCACTGACAAGCCGCCGCCGCTCTTCCACCCCCACCCCACCTCTCCCCGGCCTCGCACCCATGGCCACGGCTATGATGGCTGCAGCCACCACCTCCTGCTCCCCGCGCCGCGCCGCGCCGCTCCTGAAGCCGGTGGCGTCCTCCTCCTCTTCCAGCAGCAGCTCGGCGCGGCCGCGGCGGCCCTTGGCGCAGCAGCTCCCGCGGCTGCTGGCGACGGCGGCGGCGGCAGTGGCAGTGGCAGTGGCGGCCGCGCCGCTCCCGGCGCTGGCGGAGCAGATGGAGAAGGCCCAGCTGTTCGACTTCAACCTGACGCTCCCGGCGATCGCGACCGAGTTCCTGCTGCTCATGGTGGCGCTGGATAAGCTCTACTTCACGCCGCTGGGCATGTTCATGGACGAGCGGGACGCCAAGATCCGCGGCGAGCTCGGCGACGTCAAGGACGCCTCCGAGGAGGTGAAGCAGCTGGAGGAGCAGGCGGCCGCCATCATGAAGGCGGCGCGCGCCGAGATCGCGGCGGCGCTCAACAAGATGAAGAAGGAGACCACCGCGGAGCTGGAGGCCAAGCTGCAGGAGGGCCGCAGCCGCGTGGAGGCCGAGCTCGTCGAGGCGCTCGCCAACCTCGAGGCGCAGAAGGAGGAGGCCGTCAAGGCGCTCGACGCGCAGATCGCCTCGCTCAGCGATGAGATCGTCAAGAAGGTGCTCCCATCCGCGTGAGGGAACCAAACCGGGCCGGCGGGCGTTCCTTTCTTAGCTTTCTGATCAGTTTGTATACGCTTGTCGGGCTGCCGTCCATGGGCGGCCGCGGCCCTGCCTTATCTTATGACTGTAATTGCATGAACATTATAAATGAATGATAATTTTGATGAAATCTCAGACTCTGTACTCAACTACTCATGAAAGATTGCTGGATGGTGCTGTGTTGGATTGTTGCAGACTCGCAACGAGGTTACTTGATACGCTTGTGCAACTAGTGATTTCAACCATTAAAACCATAGGATACATTTCGTCCTAGTGATTTCAACTATTAAATCTTAAGTTATATCCAATCCAAATGATTGTACATTTGGCAGTAATCTGTAACTCGGCTTACTCACTATTCGTTCTAGGCCTTGAGCCAAGTTCAAAGCTCGATCATGTTCCGGGCACTCTCGAACCATCTCAGATCTTCAACTGCAACCATCATGCCTCAATGTGTTCTTACTCATCATCATCATCTTCCTCTGAGCGTGAGATCTCATCGCTGCTACTCTCGTAACCTCTTAACACCTGTTTCAGAAGAGGAGACCAACTATGAGTTCATTTAATTTATTACGACCATGGGCGAGGAATGCTGCCATTGTTAACATAAGGAGCCTGTTCGTTGGTTGGTTTCTGGGCTGATAAGCCCGGCTGGTGCTGGTTTGTTGTGAGAGGAAAATACTGTACCATGGCTGATAAGTTCTGGCTGAAACCAACAAGCGAACAGGCTAAAGAACCGCCACTCATGTTTACACTTGTCGTCGACGTAATAATAAATAACTGTGACTCTGAAGCAGGGGAAAATTAAAGGGTGCATGAGCACTGAACGCTGATGGGCAGTTTTTAGGCCGCTAATGGAAAGGCACAAGAGAAACAGAGCACAACAAGATTTTGCAGCCAAAAGTCTCTGAAATTGCATATACATGCATCGATAAAAAGCTCATGCCTTTGAGGGATATTGCATATAATGCATCAAAAGCTCAAAACATTCATAATTATTACCTCTTTGCTCTGGGTAATGGCGCTGCCAGCAAGCAGTATCTTCCTAAGCTCATCGATGTATGAATAGTTCTGTCGCAGACAGCATGTGTACATAATCATCAGATGCTTAGTAACCTGCTTGGGAGAAGAGAGAAGGTTAAGTGTCTCGGCAGCTTTAAACGGAAACAAATTAACTGGATGATGCAGTCACATGCATGCAAATGAAATTAAAGTCGACTCCACACAACAATGAACAATAACCAACATCATCTTTTGGCAATTGAGGGGAAGAATGCAATATAACTCATCCAATTTATTAGTAGTCATCTACTTATATTTTGAGATGTATATTCTTCTCTATTAATATATACTTTGAGATACCTACAGGCATACATACAGCTTCTGTTGAAAACATTGCTTCAAACAGAAGATCAATTGTAACCGGGGGGAGAGGCCCCATAAAATTTTTATTTGTCAGGAAAGCAAATTAAGTTGCAATAATAAGCAAAGTCGTGCAGGGGTAGGCAAGTACTATCCTCATAACTGTGTGATGGTAACAATTATTCTTTGTTTCTGCTTGGATGTAGGTCAGAATTATTATCTGAATTCTGAAGGCAATGCCCTGTGTGTTTTTTTAAACACGTGTTGACACAAAATGTGACGCACTGTGCCTCACACACAGCAAGCCGAAAAGCGTAGCTTCAATCGGGTTCCCGGGTGTTTCGTTATCCGGAAGCGTGCCAGTCAGTTTGACCTGAAAACTAACAAGGGATAAAACAATTAAATGTCAAACCGGAACGTGTCGGGTAATACCAGACAGTTCCACATATACGGCCCTGAAGCCACTTACAATGACATACAGCTATAGAGAGCTGTCTGCCAATGAGTTCATAAACCGTTTCGGCTAATCGTAAAATAAATGCACGTGGAAACCTGATTGCCGAATACGCGTGCATGGGAAGGCATGTTTGAACAAGTGAAATTAATTATGAGTTAACGCATAACCAAGCTCGGCAGTCCAGCCGAGTTGGGGTCCATGAAGAAGGAACGCGCAAAATAAAAACGATTAAGCTAATCCAAAACCTGCATCTGTCGCACGACACCTGGTTTTGTTAAAGCTTAAACATGATTAACATGCATGAACCCGCGACATGTGACAATCTAGATTTAAATAATTCAGCCATTATGATCACACTATCTGGTTGCAAAGGTATTGTGAAAAAAGCAGTGATCGTTGAAGCACGAATAAAACCACAAGAGAGAGAAGGCCGAACAATATCAATCTAGATTGGGCAGAAGTGTGTTACAAATATATATATATATAAAATGTTCCGTAACATGCAACACTGGATAACTTAATGAATCTATTTAGATTTGCCATATCTAAAAGAGCCGATAACTATCTTGCTTTCACTAAGCATATTGAGTAAACGCCTGCCGCACGGTATCTACTCATACACAAAGCATAAGCAAAGACTTCTTGATTGTCAAGCAAAGATCCGCCGCACGACCATTGAAAACAAACAAGACTACTTGCATCACGTCTAAATCCACCGCATGATACTAAACATGATAACAAGGTTGCCGGAACTTACGGAGGTCGACGGATCGATGATTCCTCTCGAAGAACTCGACGACACGACAAGAGGACTCGAAAGTTGGCACGGGGCCGGTTGTATTGATTTGGTTGTGAACCCTTATTACAATGGTCGAGGGTCCAATATTTATACCCTAGACAAAACACGAGTCCTAGAGGACTACGATTTACAAAGGAACCTTTAAATAAACTTGGAAACTCACGATTCCTTACCCTAAACTTTTAGAGTCCTTTACTATTACAACTTTCACCTTTTCGATCGGCCTTGCCTGCCATCTTCTGTTTTTCCCGAATGGAGTCACCGCCTTCTGGAGTAACCGACCGCAATGCATTTAGCCGACCGCTTGCTTTGTTTGCCGAATACCCTTCTTCCCGCATGTGGGTCTACCTGTCATCTTCCAGAATCGACCAAAATCCAGTGTTAACACATGCCCCCTCAATTTCGGGATAAAAGTTGTTTTATTCTGAAATTGACCACAAGCTCTTTCATCCTCCTAGGTCATCACCGTTCAAAACCGCAGCCGCTGCCCAAAAATTCAAGCTTTCAGCGCAACTTCGGACCTCCTTCAAATCTTCAATGGCGACCCAGGATGAAATCCCAGAGGTAAACTTTACTTATATTCGGCAACCTTCATTTTATTCTCCCGCTCCTCTTTTGATTTACTCCCCTCTGATTTCAATCATCTTCTAAAGGAATACAAGAGCCAGATTTTGATCCCCTATGCTGCCAACCCCGACTCCTATTTCCTCGGCCCAATGGGAAATCCTGACCCTTCTGAAATTATTGAGAAGGAAACCCAAAGAATTCCTTTCAAGTCTGGGATTACCTCGTCCAAACCGATGGCCAAACACGTTCAAGAATTGGCCATTTCCCCCAATCACCGGATGGCGTAACTGGTACAGGAGAATGCTGGAGAAAAGCAGCAGCCACTGGGAAAGTCAGGACATCAGTCATTGTCTAGAGTTATCTTTAGCAGAGACACCCAGGAATGATTCCCTTTTGATAGCAGCTTCTCATTTTTGGTCTGACGCTATCAATGCCTTTATCTTTGGTCATGGTATTATGACCATCACTCTAGCCGACGTATTCATGATGACTGGCTTGAATGTGTCATTGCCAGTATATCCCTACAAGTACAAGAGCAAAAGTAATCAAAGGGCCGTCAGCTCTGGATGTGGATGGGTCAAACATATTCAGAACTACATGAATGCATCTGGCGCCGTTTCTGACAAAGAGTTGAAAGCCTTCATGAATATGTGGCTATGCAGATTCATCTTCTGTGGAAAATCCAATGAACCAACCCTGAATCACATGGTAATGGCTGAAGACTTAGCTGCAGGTACTCAGATCCCACTAGGCAAATATCTCTTAGGGTCTGCTTATCATATGATGCATCAGATCACCCTTCAGATGCGCCAAGGTGGAGAAATTTCTTGTGTGAATGGTCCCTGGTGGCTAATTCAAATGTGGCTCCAGCTATATATGCATCAGATAACCCCTGTGAGCCTCTTCAACCTAAGTTTTCCCTCAGTTAACTATGCTGAAGGCAGCACAGCAAAGGTTAAGGCTTGTCAGACTTATGGGGAAGCAGCATCATCTATAAGCATTGATATAGACATTGGTCATTTCTTCAAGCTATTTTTCAAGGGATTCGGCAATGTGCTCTGGTTTCCTTACAGAGAAAATGAAAATCTGACTTTGCCCTGCAAGTTTAGCTATGAAATCGGTTGTTCAGGCCAAGAATCCACGGAGATTTTCAACTCCTTTATCAAACCTTGCACTCTGCCAGCCTGAATTTCATCATGGGAGATTAGTACAATCCACCTATGAATTCTATTATCCAAACATGGTGGCCAGACAATTAGGATGCTGGCCAACTGCCTCCAAAATTCCTCTTCTCAACAATCATAAAGTCAAGGGAAGTAATAACAGAAGGAATGGAAGCCAAGAAGGTCTTTGAATTAGGATGGGAATTGCCAATATACGAACCATCTCCATTTGGGCTAATAGATGTTGCTCATCCCTTCTTTGTTTCTTGGTGGCAAGAATGGCATGCTCATATCTTCAATATATCAGTCCATTCTTTATGCAAAAACTTGCAACCCGATTCTGCTTCTGATAGTGAGGTAATTTCATTATGCCCATCATTTCTTGTTCTTGAATCCACTTCTTATTTTAACATCTGGTCATGCACAGGATCTTGAGTTTACTCCCCCAGCCAAAGCAATCCAGTACTATTCGGCTGGTCCCAAGCCTGCTCTGGGGTTTGATGCTCCAAACTTAAAGGAATTCATGAAAACTTCTGCAACTTTGGATTCAGCACCTCTAAAGGCACTCATGAGAACTCCTGCTACTTCAGCTGCTGCATCTTCGAGAGGAAAAAGCAAAAGGAAAACACCTGAAAGTTTTCTCTTACCCAAAAAACCAAGGACCAAGAAAGCCAGATTATCCCTTAAGGCATGAATCTTTTATTTTCTTATCAGGTCAACCATCTCACTTAGCAGTAAGCCTGACTACCTCTATATTCATTACTTCATTGCAGCCACAAGTCGAAATTCCCACACTGGGCAATACCTCAGCGCCTGCAGAACCAACCCCTGAAGTTTCTACTGAAGATGAAGAAATTCATGATAGCGAAATTTCAGAGACTCATGAAGCTGAAGGTTCAAAGGCTCATAAACCTGATGAGACTATAGGTAACATTGTTCAACCAATTCTCCTTTTCTTTCTTTTTAATAACATCTATTCTCTTATGCTCATTATCATTTACTTCACTGAAAATAGATGAAATCTTAGATGAACTGGCAAGGGAAACCTCTCCTGATCAAGCTCCAAACCTGTCCCCTCTGATTCTTCAGCCAAGTTCCCCAGCAAGCCAGGGTATAACCCATCCCGATGATCAACCAGCTCAGCAGGTAATTCCTTGTTTTACACTATATTTTAGCAAAATTACCCAAGTCGGCTAACACCTTCTTTCTTTTCTTTTCTTTAGAAGAACATCACTAAACCGACCACCAGTTACTCCTTCTCTATTGAGGATTACATCATTGAGAAAGGTGAAGAGATTACTTCCCATCAAACCTTATCGCTGGAAAATCAGGCCCGGCTAAAAGAGGTGATCATTCTGCTAAACAAGGATACCATCAGTCTAGTTCAGGATGCAGACCAGATAAAAGACCTCCTTGAACTCATTGATCAAGATATCCCCTCTGCTCTCAAGGCCCCCCTAGAATCTGCAGCCCATCTTGACTGACCATTTTGCTATGGTGAGAAGGGCAACCAAAAATATATCTTCGAGGACCGCTCTGCAGAAGGATAGATCTCTGAAAAAGCTAGAGATTAAAGATCTTCACTCTCATATCCAGACTACGAGAAATTCCTTGGCAACCTTGGAGCCTGAACTGAAAGCCATGGAGGATGAAAAAAGCAGACTAGAAGCTCAACTAGCCGAACTGAATGCCAAAATTCAGTCTCACAGGGCCCATATAACTAACTTGCCGAAGAACATAGAAGCAGCTTCACTAAAGATAGCTTCGACCATCAAAGAAGATCAGCAGATCAAAACTAAGTTATCCAGCATCCAGAGTTCTGAAGATGAAGATCAAAAAGTGCTAGATAATGTTAGCCGAATCAGGACTGAGGCCATAGAGGCAATCAATCATCTTCTGAACCAGTAGACATTGGGTTTGTAATAAACTTAAGTGTGATATCTTCTTTCCCTTGATTAACCAGCTTTATGTTTACTTATTTTTATTCATTCGAAAGCAATCGGCCCCTTTCCCTTAAATTACTCGATTAGAATGTAGCCGATTGTCTCCATTCTTCCGATAGCCGAACGAATCCAATTCAAATATTGTGAGGGTATAACCGAACAATGTTGGCTCCAACAAACCAGGGAGATATTCAAGCGACGTTCGACTTAACCCATGCCTGGCCCAGCCCAGTAACGGCCCAGCCGAAAGGGAAAAAACCTACTCCGCCGTTCGGGATTCTCGCCCCACAACCCCGTGGAATTCGCCACGATCCTTCGCTTCGGCTTATAAATAGACCCTTCCGTTAGCCTTCATCGCTATCTTCGCCTCAGCGTTCTCACATCCGTCTCCTCCACTTCCTTCGTTCGATTCATTCCAGAAGAAAACCCTAACCTCCATCAAAGCAAATGACGAACAGTGGCAACCGTGGCAAGCGTCCTGCCGACGGAGAGGCTGAAGGAAGCAGAGCATCGCGCTGCCGGCGTCGTGGGTATGATTCGGCTCTTTGCCCCCTTTGCAATTTCCTTGTTCATCTCTTAATTTCGATTTTTCCTTCCTCATTCATCAGGATAAGGGTCATCAGCTCCAGCCAATACCATCTCCTTCCTCCGGTGACGGCAGCTCAACCGGGAACTCCATCATCCGGCTCCTCCGGGTCTTCCAGCTCTTCAAGCTCTTACCATTCCAATCCTTGGGGTTCGGCAGAACCAGCAGATGCACACCATCCATACTCTCACGAGGAGGCGCTCAAGTTTCGCCAGGAGAGAGACGAAGCCCGGGAGGAGCTAGGCGACGTCTCCAAGAAGTTCGGCATCGATCAAGCCGAATGGGAGGACCAGCGGAAGCAATTCTGCGACGCCATCACCGGTTTGATATCCTCATTTAGTTTTATCATCCTGGCTTCCTTTGCTTGCCGACCCATTTCTTCTTTTCTGCCCAGCTCTTTCCGCGGAGAATGACCGCTTGAAGGCGGCGGCGAACAAGATCGCCGACAAGGTGAATGCCCAGGGGGAGACATCCGAAGCACGCCTTGATGCTGTGGACGGCCGCATTGATCAGGCCGTCATCCAAGGTGTGCACCTCGGCGCTTCTCTCGGGCTGGCGGCAATGACCTCCCAAACCAACGAGGACTACTCCTCCCAGCCAGTTGGCTTCGTTGGAGGACGCCCGGACGAGATCGACGACATTGATGAACGTCTGGAGGCCTACGATGATCATGCCGCTGCCCTTGCTGAAATCACAAACCCCCAGTCCGTCCTCAACAAGTTATTTGAGGAGTAGTTTGTATTAGGATGAACTTTTATAAATAATCTCGTCCTTTGGAATAATATTTACTTCTTTGACTCTTTTCGGTAAAATTCCACTTGCGACTGTCAGAAAAATGCTGAAAACAACCCAGTTTTGGATAAACATTCTTGTGCTAGAGGCGATGCAAACTGCATCGGCTATTTTGTGCTAAAGGCGATATGAACGATATCGGCTATTCTCAATCTTGTATCTGATTTTTAGGCTAAAGGCGATATGAACAATATCGGCTGTTCTCAGTCTTGTATTCGATTTTTAGGCCAAAGGCGATTTTCTCTTTGTCGGTTTTTCTGATCTACATTCATGAACCAACCTCAACACTGGGGTAGTATTTCTTAAGAAATCTTCCATTAATAGCTCTGGTAAACTCCTCTCCAAATAAAGTCTTTAATATGTATGCATTGCCAGGTACACATTCTACAATTCGGAAAGGACCTTCCCAATTTGGAGACCATTTGCCGAACGCTCTATCCTTTGTTCCAACTGGCAATATAGTTTTCCAAACCAAATCTCCTTCTGCAAATTGCTTCAGCCTAACCCTTTTGTTATAATACTTGGCAACGCGCATTTTATTTTTCTCAATATTTTCTAATGCCTTGAGACGAATCAAATGTAAATCTTCCAATTCATCCATCATCAGATTCTTATAGTCTTCTTCTGCCAATTCTTTCTGTAACACAACTCGCCTTGAATCTGACCGTAATTCCCATGGTAGTACGGCATGATGCCCATAAACCAGTTCATAGGGAGACGTTTGAGTGGATCCATGACAAGCCATTCGGTAAGCCCACAGTGCTTCACTAAGAACCAAGTGCCATCTCCTTGGTTTTTCATCAATCTTCTTCTGAATGATTTTAATCATAATCTTATTTGATGCTTCTGCCTGTCCATTAGCTTGTGCATAATAAGGAGAAGAATTATACAACTTAATCCCCATATCCTTAGGCAAAATCACAGAATTCTGAAGAAGTAAACTGAGTTCCTTGATCAGTTGTTACAGTTTGAGGAATCCCGAATCTGTGAATTATATGTTCCTTAACAAAACTGATCATATTCTCTGACGTTACCTTCTTCAACGGGATAGCTTCAACCCACTTGGTGAAATAATCCGTGGCCAAGAGTACAAACTTGTGTCCCTTATTAGAAGGAGGATTGATCTGACCAATTAAATCTATACCCCATCCTCTGAACGGCCAAGGCTTGATTATAGGATTCATAGCAGACGCTGGAACTTTTTGAATATTGCCGAATTTTTGACAATTGTGACACCCTTTGTAATATTCAAAACAATCTTCCAACATAGTTGGCCAAAAATAACCAGTTCTCCTAATTATCCACTTCATCCGATAAGCTGACTGATGTGCACCACACAATCCTTCGTGAACCTCATACATCACTTTCTTAGGCCTCTTCTTGACTTAAACATTTGAGCAATACTCCATCGATGGACTTGTAATATAACTGATCATCAAGAAACACAAATTTGAGAGCTTTGTACCTGAGTTTTCGGGAAACCTTTTGAGATGGATTTTTCAGATAATTGGTAACTTCGCATCTCCAATCACCATCTACTGGATCAGTATTTAAAACATCTTCCTCCATAGCAAAAACTTCCCGACTCTCTCGATATCCAGAAGCAGCTTGAGCTAACTTATTTGCTTCTTCATTGTACTCTCTAGGGATATGATGCAAGGTCACCATTAGAAAATTCTTCAAAAGTTCTCTGCACTCTTCATAATATTCTCTTAACACATTGTTCTTGCATTCATACTGATCATTCAGTTGATTAATCACCAACTCAGAATCCCCAAAGATTTCAACAGCAACGGCCTTTACTTCTATAAGAAGCTGAAGCCCTCTAAGCAATGCTTCATACTCTGCCTGGTTGTTAGTAACATGAAATTCAATAGGAACTGCATACTCAAAAGCTTTTCCTTGTGGGGAAATCAAAAGAATACCAGCACCACCACCTTTGCTACAAGATGATCCATCGAAGAACAAGGCCCAAGGCACAATGCTTATCGCCTCAACAGAAAGATCCCGATGTTGGGTAATAAAATCGGCAATAATTTGACCCTTTACCGCCTTTGCCGATTCATATCTTAAATTAAATTCCGACAACGCTAAAATCCATTTGCCAATTCTTCCATTCAAAATCGGCATTGATAGCATATGTTTGATTACATCAAAACTAGAAACCACCACGCATTCGGAATTCAACAAATAGTGCCGAGATTTGGTACATGAGTAATATACACATAAGCAAAGTTTTTCTGCAGCCGAATACCTTGTTTCCGGGTCTAACAGCTTTCGGCTAAGATAAGCTATGACTCTTTCTTTTCCTTCAAACTCTTGCATAAGGGCCGATCCTATCGTTAGGCTATCGGCCGCCACATACAACTTAAAAGGCTTGTCAAGTTGTGGAGGTACCAGCACAGGTGGTGCCTTCATATATTGCTTGATCTCATCAAAAGCCTTTTGTTGTATGTCACCCCATACAAATTTTTGATCCTTCTTGAGCTTTAATAAAGGAGAAAAGGGTAAAACTCTCTCTGATAGATTGGATATGAATCTTCTTACAAAGTTGATTTTGCCTAACAATGATTGTAATTCCGTGAGATTAGTTGGCGGCACAACTTTGTCTATTGCTTCCATGCTCTTTTTCCCAACTTCAATTCCTCCTTTATGAACTAAAAATCCCAAAAACTCACCAGCCGAAACTCCAAAGGCACATTTGTTTGGATTCATCTTCAAGCCATGCTTTCTTGTGCACTCCAGAGTCTTTCTTAAATCGGCTAAATGTCTTTCATGATCTCTAGATTTGACTACTACATCATCGATGTAGATTTCTACAATCTTGCCGATCAGCTCGTGAAAAATATAATTCATAGCTCTTTGATAAGTTGCACCAGCATTCTTTAACCCAAACGTCATGACTATCCATTCGAACAAACCAATATGACCAGGACATCTGAAAGCTGTTTTCGAAATATCTTCTATTGCCATAAAAATTTGGTTATAGCCAGCATTACCATCCATAAAACTAATGACTTCATAACCTGCTGCTGCATCTACCAGCAAATCGGCAACTGGCATTGGGTAACCATCCATGGGAGTAGCCTTATTAAGATTTCTGAAATCTATGCAAACTCTCATTTTTCCATTTTTCTTGTATACCGGTACTATATTTGAAATCCACTCTGCATACTTGCATGGCCGAATGAAGTTTGCTTCTATTAACCTTTCAACCTCCTTCTTCACATCGGCCAATACTTCCTCTTTGTATATCTTCCTTGGAGGTTGTTTATAAGGACGAAATCCAGGTTTAATGGGTAATCGATGCTCAACAATGGAACGATCCAATCCAGGCATTTCCGTGTAATCCCAAGCAAAACAATCTTTAAACTCTTTCAACAAATCTATCAACTTTGATTTATATTCTGGGTCTAACTTTGCACTAATATACATCGGCCTTGGCTTAGATCCATCACCAACATTAATTTCTTCCAATTTATCAGCCGACATAAAACCACGTCCCAACTTTCCTTTGTTGCCATCGACGGGATTTCCCATTAAAAATTGCTATGAGAGCCGACTGCTTGGATCGGCTGTTGGCCTTCGCTGAAAACATTTACAGGACCTTCTTTCCACACTTTTCCAGAGAAACAATCGATGCCCTCATACTCCCAATAGGTAGATTCTGTGGCAGCAACACTCACCGAATTATCAGCATGTACAACTTCAACATCATCTCCAATCCATTGAATGAGAATTTGATGCATAGTTGAAGGAATGCAACAATTAGCATGGATCCAATCTCTGCCCAAGAGTAGACTATATGCCCCCTTGCCATCAATGACAAAAAAGGTGGTAATCAGAGTTTTTGACCCAATAGTCAACTCGACATGGATAGCACCTCGGGTATCAGAAGGATTGCCAGCAAAGTCCCTAAGCACCATGTCAGTTTTCAACAATTCTTCATTAGTCATCCCAAGTTTCCTGAAGGTAGTATAAGGCATGATATTGATAGCAGCCCCTCCATCAACAAACATCTTGGTCAAAGGCTTGCCATTGACATATCCTTTTAAATAGAGTGGTCTCAAGTGACGATTCTTGATTGGTTTGTCAAAAACAGCTTGCTGTGTTAATACAAGCTGAGCCATCAAATCCTGACATTCACTTTCATCAAAATCAGAATACACCTCTTCTTGGACATCTTGGCTTTCGGGAGCTATAAACTCTGATGGGAGGAAGAAAGCCATGCAAGCATTAGCCGAAGGACCACATCCATCAGGCTTCTTTTTAGGACGCCATATTTGCTTTGTTTCGGTAACTTCCAGTTCCAACTCCCTATTCCTCAACCGTTGCACTCTTCTTTTCTGACTTTTCCTCAGGCCTGGAGGACACCACTGTCCTTTTTGCCATACGTATTTATAGAAGTCAGCTTCTTCATCATGCACTCTATCATGAATCCAACCTGAACCTGCAACTCTTTTCCTTTGCTGATTCTCAAAGTCATCTATTTTTAAGCGCCGATCATCTTCAGGAACCTTCGTTCCAAGTCTTTCATAGACGGGACGGCGGTTGACTCGAGATTGCCTATACTCGGAGTACTGAGCACTACACTCCGGACAATTATTTCTTGCAGGCAACCTCAAGCCTTCATTCCAACAATGCCTAAAGAACGAACAACCCCAATGAGACTGCTCCTGTTCTGTCATGTATTCTTCTTGCTCCCTTCGGTATACTTCTTCCTCATACCTCCGGCATTCTTCCATAAACCATTGTTTCTTACAGTATTCCTTCTCTTGTTCCCTCTGCCACTTGTTTAGCAAAATACGTGATGTAACTCTGGGTTTGGAAGTTTGACCTTTCTCGGTTCGGCTACTCTGAAACCGAACTCGTTGCTGCAACTCTTTACTGGTGACTTGCCGATCCGGGTCAACAGCACCACTCTCCTTTGCTCTATCAGAAGTCAACACTTTCACCTTGCCTTTACCTTTGAGATCATTGGCAGAGACCATATTCACAGAGAAAGAAATCATATTTTGTGGAAAAGGCTGATCATCAATTTTCATCTTGCCATCAAACCTCAAGTGTCCCTCTTGGATAGCTTTCTGGATTCGTATTCTGAACACTCGGCAATCATTGATAGAGTGAGAATTAGTGTTATGAAAGCCACAATACTTTTTGTCTTTCACTCCTTCAGGACGTAACATAGGATGTCCTTCTGGCAACTTGATGCGTCCTTCCTTTATCAACAATGCAAAAAGTCTGTCTGCTTTAGTAACATCAAAATCATAGGTTCCCTTTTGTTGTTTCAACCAGCGTTGACTAACTTGGGTGGGTTCCTTTGCCCAATTTAACTCAGCTGCAGCTATCTCATCTTCATCAATATACTCAGTCGCTTCATCCAAAAAGCCTTGATACACCTCATTAGTGGCATTGTTCTTCTGAAAGCGATTATCTCTCCTAAATCCTTGGGCTTGATTACTCATAGCTGCTAAACGCTGTGCAAGTTGGCCAAGATCATCAAACTCTAAACCGAACAACTTCTCCCTGATATTCGGCAACATTCCTGCTATAGCTATTCCAGGTAATTGATCATCTGGTAAATTTAGAGAATAACACATATTCTTGGTCTCCCTAAATCTGCGAAGATACTCCAATGGTGTCTCATTTGTTCTCATCCTCAGACTCATGAGATCAACCAACTTCTTCTCATTAGTACCCGTATAGAAATATGAATGAAACTTCTGCTCTAGTTCTGCCCACGTACCAATGGAATGAGCTGGTAGAGACGTGAACCATGTGAAAGCTGGTCCTGTAAGAGACAAAGGAAAATATCGAATTCTCCAAGCTTCATCTGAAGCAGCTTCTCCAAGCTGCATTAAAGTACCTGACTGACGTGCTCTATGGTACTAGTATCATCTTGACCAGAAAACTTAGTCAAATCTGTTGGAGGCTTCACCCTTGGAGGCAACGCCACTCTGTTATACCATTCTGGATAAGGAGACTTGTATGAATAGGATTGATTCTTTGGCTTCAAGCCGAACTGATTTTGCATCATATCAGCCATCCTATGCATCAAAACATCAATGCCTGGATCCTGATTTCCTTGTACTTGCACTCCAGAAGGCAATCCTGAAACACTTCTATACCCTGGATTTGGCACAGCATTGATAGCACTGTAATCAGTAAATTCTTGATACCCATCTCCATACATATTCTTCTGCAATCTGTTTGATGCTGGAGAAACTCTATAAGCTGAAGGTGGCACTTCTCCCGTGGTACCAAATGTTACTTGGCCATAGGTGGGATGTGATTGCTTTTCAGTGTGAGTCAATCCACCTATATTTGAAGGCGACGCTACTTCTTTTCCAACAGGCTTCTCTTGATGCTTTGGAACATTGAAAAGCGTCGGCCCACTGAGTGGTCCAACATTTTCTTCGAAATATTTATCAACCATTGGACCAAAAGTACTGATCATGATTGCCCGAAAGGTATTCAGAAAAGCTGTGTGATGATTTGTCATGGTTTCTCCCATAGCTTTATAGACCAGGGCTGCCATCTTCTGAGCATCCTCCTCTTCAGTGTAATCAGTTTGATGCGGAAGAAGAACCCTTGGCATTGATTGCTTTTGAAATACTTTATTGCTCTTGTTTTTGGAAAAAGACATCAAGCATTTCCGTTGGTATTGCTCACATGCTTGTAGCACTAAATCCTTATAATTATCTGGCAATTCTGCCATGCTTACATCCAGAACATGATCATTGTTGATCTCAGATGCCATCTTAAACTAGCAGATGGTCCCACCGGGCGTGCCAAAAAGTGTGTTGACACAAAATGTGACGCACTGTGCCTCACACACAGCAAGCCGAAAAGCGTAGCTTCAATTGGGTTCCCGGGTGTTTCGTTATCCGGAAGCGTGCCAGTCAGTTTGACCTGAAAACTAACAAGGGATAAAACAATTAAATGTCAAACCGGAACATGTCGGGTAATACCAGACAGTTCCACATATACGGCCCTGAAGCCACTTACAACGACATACAGCTATAGAGAGCTGTCTGCCAATGAGTTCATAAACCGTTTCGGCTAATCGTAAGATGAATGCACGTGGAAACCTGAGCGCCGAATACACATGCATGGAAGACATATTTGAACAAGTGAAATTAATTATGAGTTAACGCATAACCAAACTCGGCAGTCCTAGCCGAATTGGGGTCCATGAAGAAGGAACGTGCAAATAAAAACGATTAAACTAATCCAAAACCTGCATCTGCCGCACGACACCTGGTTTTGTTAAAGCTTAAACATGATTAACATGCATGAACCCGCGACATGTGACAACCTAGATTAAAATAATTCGGCCATTATGAGCACACTATCTAGTTGCAAAGATATTATGAAAAAGCAATGATCGTTGAAACACGAATAAAACCACAAGAGAGAGAAGGCCGAACAATATCAATCTAGATTGGGCAGAAGTGTGTTACAAATATATATATATATAAAATGTTCCGTAACATGCAACACTGGATAACTTAATGAATCTATTTAGATTTGCCATATCTAAAAGAGCCGATAACTATCTTGCTTTCACTAAGCATATTGAGTAAACGCCTGCCGCACGGTATCTACTCATACACAAAGCATAAGCAAAGACTTCTTGATTGTCAAGCAAAGATCCGCCGCACGACCATTGAAAACAAACAAGACTACTTGCATCACGTCTAAATCCACCGCATGATACTAAACATGATAACAAGGTTGCCGGAACTTACGGAGGTCGACGGATCGATGATTCCTCTCGAAGAACTCGACGACACGACAAGAGGACTCGAAAGTTGGCACGGGGCCGGTTGTATTGATTTGGTTGTGAACCCTTATTACAATGGTCGAGGGTCAATATTTATACCCTAGACAAAACACGAGTCCTAGAGGACTACGATTTACAAAGGAACCTTTAAATAAACTTGGAAACTCACGATTCCTTACCCTAAACTTTTAGAGTCCTTTACTATTACAACTTTCACCTTTTCGATCGGCCTTGCCTGCCATCTTCTGTTTTTCCCGAATGGAGTCACCGCCTTCTGGAGTAACCGACCGCAATGCATTTAGCCGACCGCTTGCTTTGTTTGCCGAATACCCTTCTTCCCGCATGCGGGTCTACCTGTCATCTTCCAGAATCGACCAAAATCCAGTGTTAACAACACGTCTGCTACTATTTTTTGGTCCTGTTTCGCGATACATATGTATGTCTGCACTTCATCTAGTACTGTACTGTCTCGTTGTTAAATCATCATGTGGTTCTGGTGTCATCGGGTATGATATTAATGATACCTCAAGCATCTTGGCAACATTGTTCAAATTATCCCTGAGCATATACCTTTGACTTAATAATAAAATAGCCAGGATCCAAATTAAGTTTGAAAGGCAACACTGCTGCAGCTATTCTGACAACAAATTAAATTCCCCAAGTTCATTTTATGAATAACATGCTAAATTTCTCTAGTTTCCGATCGTGTTAACTACATACAGATCGATTTGATTCATGGATGAGAGATTACATTATACGATAATTTAAAGCAGGAGAAGAATAAATACCTCCTCGACGCTCCCATCCTCAATGTCGGCGTTGAAGGACTCGTCCATGGCGTCGTACAGCAATCCCTCCAGCTCGTCCTGGTCGAGTGGGCCAGTGCCTTCAGTAATTCAATCCACCGATAGCGCACAAACGAAACAAACAAAG
Organism: Miscanthus floridulus; assembly: GCF_019320115.1. Taxonomy (NCBI): domain Eukaryota; kingdom Viridiplantae; phylum Streptophyta; class Magnoliopsida; order Poales; family Poaceae; genus Miscanthus; species Miscanthus floridulus. Next base: position 167,752,969 of record NC_089580.1, read on the forward strand.
TCAATCGTAATTCATCAAAACAGATGGAATGATTTCGATTCCAGATTAATTAAGTTTGAAAGACAACAATAATGCAATGCGGCGGCGAGGGTGAACCAGGAGACGAGAGATCGGTCGAGACCTCTGGCGGCGGCGCGGGTGAACCAGGAGAGGACGGAGGAGGCGAGCCGGTCGGCCTTGGCCTGCGAGTCGAGGCCGCCCCACCGGTTCTGCACCGCCAGCTGCAGTGCCGTCCACCTCCCGAACAGCAGGCCGATGCATTCCGCCATTGCCGCCGCCCCCTCCTCGGACAGCACCACCCTGCCGCCGGCGCCGGCGGCCGTGCCGGAAGACGAGGAAGAGGCCATGGCCCTCTTGGTTTGGCTTTGGCCTGGCGATGGATCGATGGGACCTGTCGATCGGTGGATGCTATGGGCTAGGGTTTTTACCGGAAGACGACTCACAGTCACAGGTTTGCCTTCAAACAAAAACTAGGGGCGATTTGAATTTTGGAGAGAGCTAGAAATCAGGTTTGTTCAAAGTTCATGTACTCCTAATCGTCTCGTCTGATATACAGAAGGCAATACAGAAATGCGGAAACGGGGCTGAGCAGGCCAATAGGCGGGCCGACAAGCCCAAACAGGCAAGCAGGCAGGCTCTTCTGAGCCAGAGGCCAGAGCCAGCGTCTAGCGGAACCTTCGCCGGCGACCCAAAAGCCGAAAGCCCGAAACCAGGAGCAAGAGCGCGGGTAGGGTTCTAGCTGCCGGCGGCGGCCATGGCCGGCTCCTCCGCCGCCCCGGCCCTGCTTCGCCGCATCTTCTGCCGCTCCACCCCAGCCTCCTCCTCCGTACTGCGCGCTACCTTTTGCTCCTCCGCCGGCTTCGGCCCGTCTCCTCTGTCCTCCATATTCGGCGACGGCACCGAGGTCGCCAACGTGCCACCGCTCACCACACCCAAGCTCTTCGTCAGCGGTAACGTCTCTCTGCCTCGCCCCGCCCCGCCCAACTCATTGCACAATTATTTATATAAAAAACTTATAAAGAGAGCCTCAGGGAACACAATTTCACAGTAAACTTTTCCTTTAAAAAAAATCAGACCTGCAGCCTGCTTATGTTTATGTGAATTTGCCCAAATTAGAGCTGCGGGCACTTAGATACCTTTATGCTATGTTTGTGAGCAATCCAATATCGATGAATCACTGCATTTAAACCTGTTACAGACTTCCAGTTTACATGCCATCCTGCAGCTCTCCTGTTCGGCAGGACTGAAAAATACTGTTCCGGCTGATTGTTGTGAGAGAAAAATACTGTTCTGGCAGGACGTGAACAGTGATTTCGTGAGGACGAGAACCAGCCAGCCGGCTGGCTTAAAGCCAGCCGAACGGGCTGCCGTCAAATCCCGTCAAATCCTACTGCACCTGTGCGGATTTCCTTTTTATCATTGTATAAAAAATAGCCTTGTCCCATTTCATTTAGATTGTACTCCCTCTACTCCCAATTGTAAGTTGTTTTTGATTTTCTAGATACATTGTTTTTTTTTTTGTTATATATATAGACATAGCATGTATCAAAAGCTATATTAAAAAAGCCAGAATGACTTATAATTTGGAACGGAGACAGTAGTTTGCAGCTATGCTCAGTAACAAATACTTCTCAGCAAGCAGCTGGTCCGAGTTCATTTCACATATAGGTTTCCCTATAAAAATAAGTCGCTTTGAGGCTCCTGATTTTCATTCACCTGGCGCAGGCCTTTCAAGGTTAACAACAGATGAGAAGCTCCAGGGTGCATTTGCTCCTTTCGGGAGGCTCCTTGAAGGTACAAAGAAAGCTTTCTTGGAGTAGTAGTAAGAGGGAAAATTAAGGCCCCTGTTCATCCTGTTCCTCACTCCTAATTGTAGTGTGCTTTTATTACTTTGTGCAGCAAAAGTGGTGACGGATAGAGTTTCTGGGAGGTCAAAGGGTTTCGGTTTCGTGAGATATGCCACCATAGAAGAGGCTGAGAAAGCGCGGCAGGAGATGAACGCCAAGTTTCTGGATGGATGGGTCATCTTCGTTGACCCTGCCAAGCCAAGGCAGCCAAAGCCCGCTCCTGAGCAGGACACCCGTTCCTCGCATGCTGGCTTCACGACGAACAAGACCGTAGGATGGTGCGGCTAGGCGCATTGAACTGTCGTGATCTTTCACGGCACAAAACTTGGATGATGATGCTATCAGGGACACCCGAGAGTAGCTTTGGTTTGATTGAGGATACTATCAGAGACACCGACCCGAGTGTAGGCCTGGTAGGACATGGCCGGACAATGCAGATAGCTGGGGGTACAGGTTCTCCTATGTTTGGTCTCGTCGTTGCTCTAGCGCACGATGTTGATTAGTGTAAAATTGACTCTGCTATTTCTACCCTCTCTTTACATGGTTGCTCGTCGGTCCTGTTACCTGTTTTTTGCAATTTATTAGACACTAACCCACAGATTTGGCTGATATTCCAGACTAGAACACAATCGTTGGAACATTCAGTTCAGTGTAGATAAACTTGGAGTGTGATGAGTAATGACACAACGTCGAGATGATCTACTCTTCTAAAGAGCTACTCCGTAGGCTGATATACATTGATGCATATAAATGTAGAAACGTTACTAACTGCAAACTCGTACCATCGTAAACGACCAGGCATAAAAATGGATCATTATGGTGGGAGCGTGCGTAACATGGCCGCACAGCTTAAAGATATTCAGGTGTAGGACCGCTTTACATGTCATAATAAGCACGTATGAGCACTCGATTATACAGGTGAGAACACCTGCTGCAGTCACACCAAGCTGGTACCTGGAAGCATGTGTGGCAAATGACGCCCTGCACACGCGCAACTAACAACACACCGAGTACACAATACATCTAGACTGTACATGGGAGTATCTAACTTAAGAAAAAGGTACATAGACAAACTCATGTCTGTACTGTCTAGTCTCTAGAAAGGTTGTGCCCTGAATCATCTCCTAGACTAAACTACAGTATGTACAAAGGTAAATTCTCTTCCATACATCACAAACCAGGTTGTCATTTCTGAAGTAGTATAGGCAAACTTAGATTAGATTTGCTCAAGCAAGTGATTTCTGCACTAAGACTAGGTTCTTGAACATCACCAAGGGGTGCGACTCCAGCACTGACTCCTTCTGTCAACAGAACAACAGGTGAGCAGTAATACTGTTAGTAATAGCAGAACAAAGGAAACAATTTGTAATATTCAGTTAGTCTTGGTTCAAAAAATTAATCAAATAACTTCACCGTTTCATGAACCAGAAGAATATGCGACAGAGAATGCAGTTACCTCTTCAGCTGATAAAACGGTGAACCCGAGCTTCTCTGACCAGATTTGCACCATTTCAGGGTCAACAGGCGCAGCAAGAAGGCTTATATTCCAGGCTCTCAAATTTGCCTCGATTGACTTTAGGAGAAGTATGAAGTAACCCTGCACAAAGAAACGCCAAACAATAAGACTCGATGGTAAAAATAGCTGAAATGATTTCATTCGGAATTATCAAAACGAAACGACATTATCACATGTCAGTCCTCAAAATATTGGACTCCCATACGGGTAGCTGAAGGGACCCAGGGATCAGATATAAGGATTGAAGAATTAACATATATTCCAAAATATCTGCTGATACGATATTTCCAATCGTTGTGTGGCCATACCTGACATTATGTAAACATGCAAATTTTCATATAAAGGAGCTCACCTGATCCTGTAAATCTATCGACAATAAATACTTATTATTAGTATCTTACCCACAGAAATAGCAACTCTCTGTTTCGACCACTCTTTCTTGTAAAATCCGTTTCAGGGGAACAATAGGTCCACTGGTAGTAGAAGGTTGTCTGCCGAAACCTGCAATAAAAGGAACCAATTGGCACAACACAGAGGCTCTAAATTAGTTGCAAACATAAAGCTCAATGATCACTCCCTCATTGCCTAAAGGTAATACAATTAAATCTAAAACATAGCCTTCAAATAAAAATCTATATGTGACCAAAGAAACAGAAAAAAGGCCTACCTGACTACTGAGGCCAAGTCAGTTCTTGTTACAGGGCAGTGTGAAGTCCAAGCATAATTACTCTGCTCACTTATAAAGACATTGGAAAAATACTGTATCTGCAGAAGGTACATAAACCAAGTGGACTATACACTTTGAACACACAAGAACAGAAAATTAAGAATCATTTATACACAGTAGATTACTAGTGCATTCATGCAAGTGCGAAAAAACAAAGATGGTAAGGAACAAATCAGGGCTCATAATACAACTTAATAGATTTAGTAACAAGACTGTATCAAACCAATTAAGTAAAAAACAAAAAAACGGTTTGTGAAGCCATGATAGGAGGCACAGATGATTGCAGAGGAAAAAAGAAACTTCATTTCAACCAAAAAAACTAAACTTTAAATCTTTATACAGATAAAACGCCCTCAAGAACAAACAATATACAGCAATATTGTATCCATCTGAAGACAGTAGATGACTTTGCAAGCTCTGGGTACAGCAAGAATGGTAGTAGTAAAGCAAAACAAATGAAGGATGGTAGTAGTAAAGCCACCAAGAATATGAGAGCCCTCGCTTGAAGACCACATCGCCATCCCAAAAAGTTTCACTATTCAACAACCCCTTCACTTCAACACTATGGCCAGGTAAGATGCCGCAGGAGCACTGCTTATTCAGTAGTCACTAGTCACTACCCATCATCCTTTTCTCCCTAGAAGTATTTTCCTTAGACAAAAACGCCCTGTGAGTAAGGATATACAACCTTTCCAATCCACAGGAGAGAATCTAACAGAAAGAGACTATTCTCCTCATAAAGTATGATTGTTCTGTAGTGTGTACCATGCACCTTTGCAGAACTTTTTGCTCACAACTTACTGTCTTGCCTTGAAAAACTTCCATGAGGGGATTACCTTATTACCCTTCCATCCTTTAGAAATGGCAAGTGCTCAGTGCAAATAGTTCAACATGACAACACCAGCAGTGCCTCCATGCTTAAAGTTTCATCTATGTAAGGTATCAAGTATCAACCTCAGTCCTAAAATAGTCCAATTCCTCAAATTAACCCAACAATCCAGGGCCACAAAACCATCGACTGGAATGGTTAGAGACATAAATATCTATCTCTTACAAAAGTTGAACAAAAACCAACAAACCGAGCTTAATACTGCAGTAATCAGACATTTGAAAGCAATTCGTTATGACAACAGGCAATTATTAATATTTCCAAATGTTTGGCTGGTTCAGGCTAGTTAACAGGATGGGGCAAAGCGAAATCTGGTATGGTCTTAGCATTCACAAAGACCGCAGACAATGCCCCTTTTTTTTTACTTTGTCATTAGATAGAATGTAACTTTCAAATAATTTATTCTTAAAAACAAGGAAGGAATCTCTTAGGCTCTTAGCAGGCAGGACCTATGGCCAAGAGAACTACAGAGTCACCATCTTCCAACAAGGTGAACTGATGGTACATTATTGCAGCAGGATACCCCCTTTTAAACAGACCAACACAAAGACATCAACCAATATGTGCCTGAGCATTCACAAAGGCCGCATGCATATCTACTAATTCGAAAGAGATCACGAGCCATAACCACTCAACACGCAGCAAACTGAATAATCTGCACTGAGTAATTTAATGAAATAGACATAAACCAAAATAAGCTATTGGTTGTTACAATGAACCTCCGCGTACGCATTACACAACACCCATTAAGTTACCTGATGAAGAAGTAAGGTTAGGGTAGTCACTGAAGTTGGAAACACTAGCAATGTCAAATCCATTTGAATTCAAACGATCTTGCAGTTGCAGAGCTAGCTTATGAAGTGATAATCCTTCTGATGTATAAATGTTGTGATACCTGAAAGATAAAGTTTTCACCGCTTAGATGAACATAAACACCCAAGAACTCTTTTTTTAGGTCTAGATTATTACAACAAGTTAATTGAATGCCATTATGAACTTCTAGCTCTTCTATGAATAATAAAGTTCGCATAGGCAAAACTTCTTCCCAAAAATGGTGGTGCTTACGGATGCCGTCTTCTCCCCATGCCAGCATGTTCTTCAAAGTGTGTAGCAGTAAACTGGAGTCAAAAGAGAACAGCAAAAACATCAATTGCTCCTCATGCAGAATAATTACACCCTAAGAAACAAAATTCGCTGATTGCTTAGTTTTGTACCTCTTGATTGCAACAGTTACAGATGATACCCGTTCCCCGTTTATACCCTTGCTTTAGAGCCTAAAAAAACAGTGAAGCGTGAGTCCTCTTAAGAGTGCTACAGATTCAGGTGATCGCGGAAAAAGGGGCCAATATAGTTCACATAAATATCCAGAGCACCTCTCCACTCTTCAACTTGTAAGTCAACAAAGTATTATCTGCAAGGCCACCCTCCTTGAAAATCAGTGGATGCAAAGTGGTATCCCTGAGGAAAAGGTAGGTTATGCATCATTTCAAAATGTCATGTAAAAGAACACCTTTCACCAGCTTTTGCAGAAAGACCCCTTAAATGTTACAAAAGATTTAATCTTTTACCTTGTTTGTGATTCTTTTGACTTTGAGCCTACGCTGCAGTTTGGGAGTGGTCCTTGCGCGATTTTTTACAGGACTTGATAAAGAAAGCCCTAAATTTGTGGAATCATGTTTAGGGTAGTTAGGGGTTACTGCAGTAGGTACTGGAGAATCAGACTTAACATCATCGATGCTGAGAGAATCTCCTGTGTTCTCACTGCGAGTTTCTTCAGTGGCTTTCTTCTCTGAGGTGCCAGTAGAGAGGCAGAAACCCCTTTGCCTGGGCTTCCACTAAAGGCTGGAGTTGAAGTCTCAGTGCCTCCTTGTCTAAACTGTCCCCCAAACCGCCTTTTGGATGCACTCCAGTTAGGGTTTGAGATGGTATTGCTGGCAGATTCTTTCAAGGTAAAGTTAGCATGAGGAGAATGATGATGATTTAAATGTAATTGACTGCAAACTGGCAGTACACTTCATCGAAATGGTGAAAATGGTTTTCTAAAACAGTTAAGAGATAGAACAATAAATTAGCAAGGATAGGGATGGTCATTTCCATGTTAAGAATCAATTCTCACAGAAAATGCGTCCCACTAGCCCAAGCCATCCTTGCAAGGTTTATGGGCTTACCGAGCATATACAGAGGCTGAAGCCCCAAAACAATAGTAGGTAAAATTATGGATGCATATATAGAATATAGGAAGATAAATAGGTCTTGAAATAGCACGGCACGGAATAAACGTATTTATAAATCTGAACTTAAGTCCTATTGAAATTTTGCAATGCAACCTACCTCTGAGTCGAACAACCATCTGAAGCCACAGCATCTAAATAATCTTTCCTCTTTTGAAACGAAGCTAAATGATCAACAAGAATGAAGATGGGACGGGGGGGGGGGGGGGGGGGGGGGGGGGGGGGGGGGAATTAGCACATTCTGAGCAACACACAAAACCAATAAATTCTTATATTAGGTGCTAAGCTAAAATACCTTTCCACTTGTTATACTCATCAAAATTAGGAGGGAAACCAAACTTTTCTTCAATGAAATCCCCAAGCATGTTACTTACAAGGTTTTAGTGCTTTCACCACCCTGAATAGAGAAATCCCGGTATCCAAGAAGATTTGATCATTCTGGTTGTTAGATGACTGACCAGAATGCGCCTCAAACTCGCATGCATTCATAATCTAAAATTTATCAGGCATCATGAGGTCAGGTATCAGACAATTTACAAAGAGGCGTAGAACTTATCATTGATGCAACACAAGCAGTACCAGAAAGCTTACATTACTACTGTAATTACACTGTGGGCAGCCACCAGAATAACCCTGTCCATTTATCCGTCCAACGTTCTCCACCTAAAGATAATCAAAATGAAGCATAAATGTTGTTCTTGAGATATAAAACCCTAGGTTTCAATCAGTTTACTGAATCAACAATCCTAATGCCAGCAGGAACAACACACACCTCATCCTTCCTGTAGGTCACCCTGAAACCTTCAAGAAGTCCAGTGGACAGCAATCCTTTAACATGTCTAAGATCACTGTCTAGCTGATACTTTGTTTCTGTCACTCCCACTTTAACATCATGCATCACATGGTCACCACCTGCTTCATCTTTGATCTGTTCTGCAGCAGGCCCTTCAACGCCGCACATAGTGTCCGACTCAGTTGTGGAACTGTTTTCCCTGCTTAAAAACAGAAGCAGAAGGGACTAAGACTGGAATAATTGCATAAATACTAGTCTGATTCTGAGGTCTAACCCTTCGCTACGAAATTACAAAGAGGGTGTTTGGATCCTAGAGCTAATAATTAGCTCATGTTTTTGGATACCAATTAGAACCTAAATGTGGGTATTTTGGGCTAACAAGAGCTAATGAGGGCTAATTTGTGATTAGAGTCCATTAGCCCCTATTAGCCCATAATTAGCTCATGTTTAATCCATTGTCACAAGATGGGCTAATTTTTAGCCTGGGATCCAAACAGGCCGTCGATCAGTGGAATGGCTCACTTCGAACCAGGCAGACACAAGCTGGCCTTCTCCTCGGTCAGCATCACCACGTCTCCCCGTCCAGGCGCAGGGGCTGAAGGGGGCCCGTACTGTTAGTGACTCGATGTACTCGCATTTTGTTTCTCGAGAACGTAAGTGACCCGTACGATCGAAGAATGGCAGTAGATCCTTAACGCAAGTGATATTCGCGGCCGCCGTGGGGGTGTTTGTTGCTAAAATTTATGTGACATCAAATATTTAGATATTAAAAAAATATTAAATATAGATTAGCTATAAAACTAATTATATAGATGGAGACTAATTTCCGAGACGAAATTTTTAAACCTAATTAATCTGTTATTAGCACATATTTACTGTAGCATCACGTTGTCAAATCATTGATTAATTAGGCTTAAAAGATTCGTCTCGCAAATTAGTTGTAAGTTGTGTAATTAGTTTCGTAATTAGTCTATATTTCATTCTTCATACATGTATCTAAATATTCGATATAATGGAAATTTTAGGAGATCCTGTAGAAACCAAACGGGAGCGTAGTAGAACGATCACCTGGTTACTTTCTGCATTGATTGATAAAAAGAGGAGGTTGGCGGCAGCGACAGAATGGAGAACAGAAAGGTGAGCTGCTCCTGTTGAGTAGAACGAGGACGATGAGGACGGAGGTTGGGGACGGCTGGAGACCTTCACCGATCACCGTAGCAAGAAAAAGGTAAACGCCTGATACATTTCAACTGATTTAATAGTATTCTATAAGAGGGGAAAATAATTTTTTTTTGCTAAAGTTGGCGAATTAAAGGGTTGCGATGATCGTGTGACTAACCCCTGACGGGCTCTAGGAAGCCACCTTCAAATGGTTTGATTGGTCGTTTGGAGTCCGAAGCTAGGCTTGAGAAAGCCACCAACGACCCTCTAGCCTGGCTCCGGAAAACGCAATGGACAGCCGTTCTTCGGAACCAGGCTTGGCTAAGCTCATTGGTGTCCCTCATCGGTCGGCACTCGCCTATGCTCCTCCACGCTCCCGACGAGGCTGGCTGTCAGAGGTCCCCTGCTCCTCTTCCACGCGGAGATCCCCTGCTCCTCCTCCACGCGGGAGATCTCCTGCTCCTCCACTCGCCTGACGAGCTTGGTCGCCGGCGCTCGGCCGCTGCCTCGGGCCCTCCTCACAGCTCGTCTCTGCCTGCCGGAGCTCGGCCGAGCATACCCCCGCTCCGGCCCCTCCTCACTGCTCGTCCTCGCCCGCCGGAGCTCGAGCAGACATGTTGGCCGCGCCATGCCTGTGCCCGTCCTCCTCACGGGGCTACTCTTCTAATATGTTCGCACTCCCGTCTCTGTGGCGCCATCTCCGTTCGCGCTCCCATCTCCGCGACGCCATCTCCGTCCACGGCGCCTCTTCTACTCTAAATCCAGCGAGGCCACCGCCCTCCCGCACGAGCGTTGCCCCGATAGCAGCCGCGGCCATGGCGTAGCCGCTTGTCGTGAAGAAGGGCGACAACCTTGACGAAGTAGCGACTTGTAACACCCCCCAGCCTATTGATAGCCTGGGTGAAGTTGATCCACGTGACCCAAGTGGCTCGTATGAGTTGTGGTTGATGTTTGCTCCTCCGTCGACTTCGACCCGTCTGCTCCGTCCTCCATAATCGCCGACAGCACCAAGGGTTGTTGTAACACCCTGGTGTTATGCAAGCATTTAGGCACTGCAAATCATGCATATTGTGCATCATCAAGCATCATAAGTATCCATGCCTAATCATGTAAATAATAACTGAAACCATGCTTCGAAACATATGAAACATGCTCGTGAAACATGAATGTTGCATACACTTGTTTAGAGTTATTTTTGCCCTAATTATGCTTGCTAGGTTAATAAAACATGTTTGGCTATAATTGTAAATCATCTAGAATTATTTAGCACAATTTTTGGAGCAAAGTTTGTATTCAAACTTTTGACAAAATAGGCTTTTGAAATTATTATTGAAAATGGTCAAAAATCCTCTCTATTTAGCTTTTGCTTCCCAATTCAAAATCTACGCAAAATTTTTAGTAGGTCCCTAAAGCAAAGTTGTAGAGGATTAAATTCTAAGCAACTTTTATTTTTGGGACATTGTCAAAAGAAGTCATTTTCTTGCTCAAAATGATACTTGAAAACTGATATTTGAAAATTCATCGAAAACATAATTTGAAAAATTGTTTCTCTCTTTTAACGGGCCGCAGCCTCACTTATGGCCCACCAGCCGAAGCCGGCCCAGCAATCCTCCCGCGCCTGTGCCCGCGCCTTCGCTTCGGCCCAGCCCGCTCGCCCGGCCTGCCTCCGCGCTGGCCCGCTCGCTGGCTCGCCCGCGCCGCGCCCGACCTACGACAGAGCACGCGCGCCGCGTGGCCGCCATGCGTCGGCGAAGCTCGCCGCGCGTCGCAGCCGGTCTGCCTCGCCCTCCACGCGCGCGCCTACATCTGCCGAGCAGCGTCTGCCTCCCCTCCTCCATCCCATTTTCTCTTCCGCTCACTCTCTCCCCCTCGCCGCAGCAGCAGGCAACGGCAGCAGCGCAGCTCAGCGCCGCCACACCATTCACCGCAGCATTTCGCCACAGCCATCGCACCACTCGCCGCCTCCTCGCGCCACAAGCACCGTCACCTCACGCACCACGCTGCCGACCAGCTCGCCACGCGAATCGACCAGAGGTGAGGCCCAATCGCGCGTTTTCCTCCGCGCTGCCGCTCGCCCGCAGCGCACGCCGCCGTGGCTAGCCTTGCTCCGCCTCCCTCTCTTCCTCCTCTCGCGCGCACCGTGCCCGCCTCGCAATGGCGAAGCTCGGTTACGAGTCGATGTCATCGCTCCAGCCACTGTGCGCCGAAACGAGCCCACGCCGCCGCGCGCCATGGCCGCAGGCCACCTCGCTCCGGTGGTCCTCTGGCCTTGAAAGTCATACCAGCGTGTGCGCATCGTTTTGTGGAGTCCGACGGTGCCGACCACGCCGCCGGCGACCTCATCGTCGGTGAGATCCGGCCGGTCAAAGACCGTCCCCTATCTCCGGGTGACTGGCCAGCGGGGCCGGTTGACCCGCAGGTCCCGCCTGGCAGCCCCTCTGGGTGCATTGCATCGGGTGCACCTAGCGGTTTTGGGTCGGTGGAATTTCAGGGTTAAAGAAAATGATTTCAGAAATTGATTTACAAAGCTTGTAAAATGTATATCTCCAGTTATATGGCTCCAAAAATGGTGAAACAAATTTTGTTGTGCTTCTTGTCACCAGATCTACATGATAAAAATATTGCATGTCATTCTTGAGATACTTTTTTGTGGAGTTTTATTTAATCATTGAAATTGTTGTTTTCTTGAGAAAGTCATAATAAATCATAGAAAGATCAGAAAAATATGATTCCAAGTTTGTTACTCTTCTTGTATAATGTACTTCCTATGAAAAATATATTTCATGCATGTCCTGTAGAAAAATTGTGAGGTGTACTTCAAGTGCCTTTAATGGCTTATTTTTGTTATTTTTGCTAGAGAGCAAAATTTGTATAAAACATGCATGTGATAATTTTTGTGCAGTGATTATTTACTGTATAGAACATAGGAAAAATATTACATCTGTTGTTTGACACTTTTCATAATACAAAGTATTTTCATGTTCATAATTATGCCATAGCTTGTCATTTTTGTGTAGGCTACTCCACTTAGTCAAATGCCATAAAAATCTGATGGTAGACTACTTAGGATAGTACTGTGCTATGGTAATTTTCTAAGATTTTTCTAAGCTATAAAAATAGATGTTGCTATTCAAACCTATTATTAATTAGGGTTTAATCAAATGTTGCTTTATGTATGATTAAGAAATTAGTGAAGCTTTGGTGTATCTTTGAAGCATTTAATGAGATGTGTTGACTTAGCATATTAGTAGTAGAAGAGAATGCAGTAGATGACATGTGCTTGTAGTACATGTTCTTAGATGATGTTGACTACTTTGCATTCAAGCATATCCATTGTGTTCATTTCATCTGATGCACCTTTTGCATAAGCACTTACACACCTGCATCATATAGGATCGCAAATCGAGAGCCCAGTCGTCATACCCGAGGAGCCCGAGGAGCAGCTCGAGGTGCAGCCGCAGGAAGTGACCGAAGCAGACGAGGAGGAGGTTGAAGAACTTCTGGAGTGCCCCGATCACCGTCCGAGCTCCTTCGAGAGAGGCAAGTCCCGGAGCATTTTTCTCCCTGGTTTGCAATTATTTATTAATGCTTTATTTTAATTAATGCATTACGTTCAGGAGTTGTTTGCAACCGTTGCTGCATTATACCTTGTTACCTTTGTTATACTATATCCTTGTTACCCTGGTATCCGCAGTCGAGTCAATGCTTAACTGGCTTAGACCGGTAGAAGTCGGGTGATTTTCTGTCACCTACGAGCTATATGTGGTTACCTGGATCTGCTTGAAGAACTATGTAGTCATGGTATAACTAAGTGTTAATTTGAAGTTGAGACCGGACGGAGACTTACAGAGTTTTGGACTGTAGTGCTTTCCGTCTGTGTCGATTAAGGACCGACCGTTGTTGGGCCTCAGGCCATGTTGAACGCATGCCTTACATTTAGCTGGCCGAATAAAGTACCTTTCGACCGCGAAGCTGGGAGATTATTCGGGCCGAGTAGATTGCCCGCAGCGCACTGTGCCGAAGCAGGTGTGGTAGGACACGGGGGCGCGATGATAAGACCAAAGGACAGTCGGTCGGCCCCCGGGTACATGTGGTTCCTGGCAAACTCGAGATTTCTTGGATAGTTGACTCGGTGACCGATACCTCACTTTAGCGGGTGAGTGAGGTTTGTGTAAGGAATAAATCACCAGCTGGTTAGGAATCGATTCGAATCGCCATCGCTCCTGGATAGTGAGCACTTGACTTGAATGACTTCATCGTAGTAATGTTGATGGAACACTTGGACAGTTATAATGAATATGACATTATGGAAGTTGTTAATGATCATTGGTTATCATTATTTGTTTAATCACATGCTTGCTCTAGTATAGGTGCAAATATAGTCGACAGGTTAATAATAATTAACTTGACAATAATGCTTTTGGAAAGATTCTTGAAATGCTAAAAATGCCTCTTTTTGCAAATGAGTCAGCTACCCTACTATAAAGCTCTTCATAATCCTTGGTGTCATTTTATTTTCGGTTATGTCGGGTAAGTCTAGCTGAGTACCTTCTCGTACTCAGGGTTTTATTCCCACTTGTTGCAGATGGCAGATGTATTACGGCTACTGTATCAACTGCCTTTATCTTGCGATGGGTGATGCTTAGGACCATGGGTATGGTCATTCCTTATGTCTCGTCTAATGCTTTTGTTGGAGATGATCATTAGCTGGCACTGTATTTGAACTCCGTGTGAGTGTGTGTGATTTTGAACAAATGGCTTCCGTTACTTTTATTTGAACTCGTTTGTAATAACTATGTTTAAACTCTGATGTATCTGAGATGCAAACTTTTATGTAATATGTGATGGTGATCGCTAAACTTATTACGATCTTGGCTGGTATGTGAGTTGGTTTGAAATCCTTCGTGATTTCACGGACTACCGGGTTATACGGGCTTAAGTTTGCTAAATCGTCCTGCTCTGACGGGTGATTTTCTTACTTAATTTCGTACAATTGGTCGGTTCTGTTACAGTTGCTAACATGCTACTGCTCACCACACCCAAGCTATTCATCAGCGGTAACGTCTCTCCGCCTCGCCCCGCCCCGCCCCGCCTAGCCTAACTCATTGCACAATAACTATAAATAAAAAGGGAACACAATTTCACAGTGAACCTTTTCTCTTTTAAAAAAATCAGGTCTGTTTATGTGAATTTGAATAAATTATTGTTGTGAGCACTTGGATACCTTTATGCTATGTTTGTGAGCAATCCAATGGGGAACTGGGATAACCAGTGAGCTTTATCAATGAATCACTGCATTTAAACCTGTTACAGATTTCCAGTTTACATCCCATCCTGCAGCTCTTGTGGCGTCAAATCCTCCTTTTTATCATAGTAAAAATACCCTCGTTCCATTTAGATTGTAGTTTGCGGTTTTGCTCAGTACTCTCTCCTTCCAGAAAAGAATGCAATTCTAGCACAGTGTTATATTTTAGTCTATCAAATTTAACCAATTATAGATAAAATATTATAAATATTTACAATACCAAATAAATATTATTAGATTAATTATAAAATATATTTTTATTAGAGCTATAAATATAAATATTATTCACTGAAAACTTAGTCATGGGAAGTGCTTTTTCAGGGACGCAACCCATGGTTGCATCTTTGAAGGAGTAATAAATACCGAGTACTTCTCTCAGCAAGCACCAAGCAGTAGCTCCCAGTTCATTCATGTAGAATAACACCGCACACCCTAATCAGGGGGTGGCCTTCATTATATAGCCTAATAGGCTAGGGTTACAATGTACACAGGCCAATGGGCCATACGCCCAATATGGGCTTATTATATTCTAACACCCTCCCTCAGCCTAAGCGGGAGTGTCACGAACACAAAGACTGGACCTAAAGTCAGTGAACAACTGTACAGGTAACCCTTTGGTCATAATGTCCGCGAACTGATGAGATGAAGGAACATGGAGCACCCGAACCTGTCCCAAAGCAACCTTCTCACGGACAAAGTGAATATCTATCTCAATATTCTTCGTGCGACGATGATGAACTGGATTGGCGGTCATGTAAACAGCACTAACATTGTCGCAGTAGACGATCATCGCCGAAGAGATGGGTGCATGGAGCTCCTGAAGTAACTGACGAAGCCAACAAGTCTCAGCCACAGCGTGTGCAACAGCACGATACTCAGCCTCCGCACTCGAACGAGAGACCGTAGTCTGTCGTTTAGAGGACCAAGAGACTAAATTGTCGCCGAGGAAGACGCAGTACCCTGAAGTGGAGTGCCGAGAGTCGGGACAGCCAGCCCAATCAGCATCGGAGTAGGCAGTCAAGCTTGTGATGCTGCCAGTACCGATGTGAAGTCTGGTAGACAAGGTGCCTTTAACATACCGCAGGACACGCTTGAGCATCGCAAGATGAGGCTCTCGCGGGTCATGCATGAAGAGGCAAACCTGCTGAACGACATAGGCAAGGTCCGGACGAGTCAGCGTGAGGTACTGTAGAGCACCGGTGAGGCTACGGTACTGAGTGACATCCACCACCGGAGCGCCGTCCATAGCTGAGAGCTTGGCCTGAGTGTCAACAGGAGTCGCCGTAGAGTGACACTCAGCCATGCCGGCGCGCTGGAGCAGGTCCACAGCGTACTGGCGCTGAGACAAGAAGAGGCCAGCAGCAGAACGCATGACAGAGATCCCGAGGAAGTGATGAAGGTCCCCGAGATCTGTCATGGAGAACTCAGAATGAAGGAGCTCGGTGATGCGATGAAGAAACGTAGTCGACGAGGCTGTCAGAATGATGTCGTCGACGTAGAGCAGCAAGTAGGCGATGTCGGCACCCGCTTTGTAAACAAAGAGGGACGTGTCGAAGGTCGAAGCAGTGAAGCCGGACCGCTGAATGAAGCCGGAGAACCACTGGTGCCACGCCCTAGGCGCCTGCTTGAGTCCATATAAGGACTTTTGCAGGAGACAGACGTGGTCGGGAGCCGCCGGGTCGACGAAACCGGGCGGCTGCTGGCAGTAGACGGTCTCGTTCAGATGGCCGTGAAGAAAGGCGTTCTTCACGTCCAGCTGATGGATCGGCCAGGAACGAGAGGCGGCGATGCTGAGGACGACCCGGATGGTGGCCGGTTTGACAACCGGACTGAACGTCTCATCGTAGTCGATGCCGTACTGCTGCAAGAACCCACGAACGACCCATCTGGCTTTATGACGAGCCAGAGAGCCATCAGCATGATACTTGTGCTTGAAGACCCACTTGCCGGTGATGACGTTGGCTCGAGGCGGTCGAGGAACGAGACGCCAAGTGCCATTGTCCATGAGCGCCTTGTATTCTTCAGCCATCGCCGCACGCCAATTCGCATCGGCGAGCGCACCGTGAGAGTTGCCTGGCAACGGAGAAGCCAGACCGGAGGCTGCTGCGGTGAAGCCATACCGCTGCATGGGCGGCGGTAGGGAACCCGTCTGGGAACGAGTCGCCCGCGTAGGAGGCTGAAAGCTCTAGTTTGGTTTTGGTTAATTGATGAAACCCTAAGTGCTAACCTAGTTTATCAAAGTGATTATGAGATAGGTAGCACTACTCCAAGTGATAAAGCAATGACGAAGATCATGACAATGGTGATAGCATGGTGATGATCAAATGCTTGAACTTGGAAAAGAAGAAAGAGAAAAATAAAAGGCTCAAGGCAAAGGTATAAAATGTAGGAGCCATTTTATTTTAGTGATCAAGACACTTAGTGAGTGTGATCACATTTAGGATAGATAGCCGTACTATTAAGAGGAGTGAAACTCGTATCGGAATGCGGTTATCAAAGTGCCACTAGACGCTCTAACTCATTGCATATGCATTTAGGATCTAGTGGAGTGCTAACACCCTTGAAAATATTTGTGAAAATAAGCTAACACATGTGCACAAGGTGTTTGCAGGGTTGAGATGGGTTTAGGAAAATGAAATGTCTATTTTCTATTGCGCCGGATGCAAAATTCTTGGTGGTTGGCACATTTGAGTAAGGGTGAAGAAGTTAGAGTTGAAATGGAGTTGGTTGAAATGATGCTGGCGTCGGTCTACTGACCGGACGCTGGGTCACTCAGCGACCGGACGCTGAAAGGCTGCGTCCGGTCGAGCTGGTAGAGAGGTCGCCAGTTTCGGTGTTGCACCGGACGCTGGACCTGAGATGCACCGGACGCTGGTTTCTGCGTCCGGTCAAACTGACGGGTCTGCACAGTCGCTGGGGTTGAGCACCGGACGCTGGTCTGCGTCCGGTCAAGGTGGACCGGACGCGTCCGGTCGAAAAAATATGCCTCGGGGAGCTTACTGGAAACGACCGGACGCTAGAGCTTCAGCGTCCGGTCAGTTTTGATCGGAGCGTCCGGTCAGCTTCGTAGCCGTTGAAATCTGACAAACAACGTTTGAAGCAGGTGACGCGTGGCGTCCATCGGGTGACCGGACGCTGGGGGCCAGCGTCTGGTCTGTATGACCAGAGCGTCCAGTCAGAGCATGTTTTGCCCAGTAAAGGGGTACAACGGCTCTATTTGATGAGGGCTCTATTTATAGCCCCATGGCCGGCTCAAGGGATAACTCTTGCACATTTTCATTGATATAGCATCCTTGTGAGCTTAGCCAAAGCCCTCCCACTCATCTCCATCATTGATCCATCATCATTGTGAGATTGGGAGAGAATCCAAGTGCATTGCTTGAGTGATTGCATCTAGAGGCACTTGGTATTCGTGTTGCGTTGCGGATTTCACTTGTTTCTCTTGGTGGTTGCCACCACCTAGACGGTTGGAGCAGCAGTGAAGGATTGGCATGAGTTGGTGATTGTTCGTGGCCGCCTTCGGTGATTGTGAGGGGAGTTGTACCTTCCCCGGCGGAGCGCCGAAAGGTAACTCTAGTAAATTGCTCGTGTCATTGAGTTACCTCACTTGTGGGTCGGTTCTTGCGGTGTCCAATCGTGTGGACGAGGTTTGTGAAACACCTCTTAGCCGCCGAACCACCAAGTGTTGGTCGACACAACGGGGACGTAGCGTGTTGGCAAGCACGTGAACCTCGGGAGAAAATCGATTGTCTCTTGTCTTTGGCATTCTCCCGGTGATTGGCTATATATTCATCTTGTGATTGGTTCATCCCCTACACGTCGGTATAATCACTCTACTCACTTATTTACATTCTTGCAAACTAGTTGACACAAGCTCTTTAGTGTAATTAGAATTGAGAGCTTGCTTTATTATTTATATTCATCTAGTTGAGCTCTTTAGAGTAGCAAGGTTGAGAGCTCTTAGTGAGTAATTACATAGCAAGTTTGTGTGCCTAAGTAATCATTGCAACTAGAATTGTTGGATAGGTGGCTTGCAACCCTTGTAGAGCTAGAGCAAGTTTGCATTATGCTATTTGTCATACTAATCAAATTGCTCTAGTTGATTTGTAGATTTTTAAATAGGCTATTCACCCCCCTCTAGCCATATTAGGACCTTTCAGAGGCTCCTACGGTGCTGGAGCCTAGGGCAGCACTGCCTGCTACAGTGGGGCCGAAGGTGCCGCCGCTGCCTGCTGCAGTGGGACCGAAGGTGCCGCCGGCGGCGGAGCTAAACGATGACCGTAGTGGATGCCGAACCGCTGCCGGGCAGGGGCAGGGGCGACAACACCTGCTGGCGGAGGAGGTGCTGGAGCCGCGGCCTGCCGAGGAGCCGAGGGCAGCCGGTGAGCAGCGCCATGCCACAGGATGGCAGGGTCGAGGCCGACGGGATCGCCGGCATCGCCAGCGTCGTCTGAGCCAGATGAGGCAGGCGCCACCGAGGTCCGCGAGTGCCGAACGTCTGAGGTAGACGGGGCCGGCGTGGGAAGTAAGTCCTGTAACAAAAAATCAAGAGAATCTGGTCGAGGCTTGGAGGCCGCAAACGAAAAGTGAGTCTCATCAAAGATGACGTGTCGCGAGATGATAATCTTGCGAGTGGAGAGGTCAAGACACCGGTAACCCTTATGTGATGGAGGGTAACCGAGGAAGACACATGCTGTGGAGCGAGGAGACAGTTTGTGGCGAGTCGTGGCACTAAGGTTGGGGTAGCATAGGCAGCCAAAAACCCTGAGGATGGAGTAGTCTGGCATCTTGTGGTGGAGAAGATGATATGGTATACCGTTATTTTTGGATGAGGATGGCCGCCGGTTCGTGAGGAACACAGCGGTGGAGAGAGCTTCGATCCAATAGGATGGAGGCATGGCGGCATGAATCAGAAGCGTGCGAACACCATTGTTCAGAGTCCGGAGCATGCGCTCAGCCTTGCCATTCTGAGCGGATGTGTAGGGGCACGAGGTGCGAAGGAGAATGCCACGGCCAGCCAAGAAGGTGGCGGTGGCAGTGTTGAGGAACTCGGTGCCATTATCTGCCTGAAAACAGCGGACAGAAAAACTGAACTGTGTGTGAGCGTAAGCAACAAATTGAACAATGTGTTCATGAACTTCAGATTTATGACGAAGAGGGAATGCCCAGCAATAATGTGTATAATCATCAACTAACACAAGATAAAATTTATAACCAGAAATACTCGCAACTGGAGAGGTCCAAACATCACAATGAACAAGTTCAAAAGGTGCTGATGTACTAGAGACCGAACTAGCAAAAGGTAGCCTAGCATGTTTACCGAGCTGGCAAGCATGACAAATGCGGTGAGCTGCTTTATTACACTGGATAGCTGATAGCTTATTTAGAGTAGCAACGACAGCAGGGGCAGGATGACCAAGGCAGGAGTGCCACAGCGCCGGGGAGACGACAGCGACGTGACAGCGAGGTGGCATGCGATGTGGAATGGTGTAGAGGTCCCCATGGCTATTGCACCGAAGGAGGACTGTCTTGGTCTTGAGATCCTTAACAGAAAAACCAGAGGCGTCAAACTCAATTGAACAATTATTGTCGCGAGTAAGCTGTCGAACAGATAACAGGTTATGGGTGAGGTGCGGAGCGACAAGAACATTATCAAGATGAAAAGAACAATCAGCTATTTGTAAGGAAGATGTGCCACGACTAAAGACATGAATAGATTGCCCGTTACCAACCGTAATGGAGGACGGTGGTGACGGGAGACGGGAAAGGAGTATACCGTCGTTGGAGGACATGTGGGATGTCGCTCCGCTGTCCATGACCTAGGGGGAAGACCCCTGAACCGCCATCTGATTGAGGGCGGCAATCAGGCTGGTCGCATCCCAGGAGCCGTACCCGTACCCTAGCGATGCGGTGGAGTACTGGGCCAGCGCGAAGGCAGTGTGCGCCTGCGGAGGGGGGGGCGGTGGTGGAGGAGGCGCGGATGGCGCGCCCCACTGCTACTGCTGAGGAGGCCACTGCTGGACGGGCCAAGGGTTATAGCAGACCCAAGGACCGGCCGGCTGAGGAGCCTGACGTCCGCCTGGAGCGCCCTGGTTGGCGCCATGCTGCTGGTTGCGCCCGCCGCCTCTATTGTTGCCGTTGCCGCCACGTCCTCCTTTGCCCTTGCCCCCCTTGCCCTTGCCACTACCCCCACGGTTGGATGACGCGGGAGTGGGCCAGCGGGATGGCGAAGTGCAGGAGGAGGTGGTGGAGGCGACGAGTGCTGATGCCGAAGCCTCCTTGCCCTCGGAGCCGAGGCGAAGCTCCTTGACGCGGAGCATGTTGGTGGCAGCCTTGAAGTCCGGGAGCGGCGACATGTTGGCGATGATGTCGGCGGTGGTGGCGAAGCGAGGATTGATGCCGCGCAGGAGGTTGAGCACAAGCTGCGCGGGAGAGATGGTGTGACCAACCTCCCACAGGGCGTCAGCAGTATGCTTCATCTGCTGGGCGTAGGCATCGACCGAGAGATCACCCTGTAGCATGCTATGGAACTCCTGCCCAAGGATGACAGCGCGAGGCTCCTTGTTCGCTTGGAACAGGGCCTCGATGGAGACGTACAGGGCACGCACGTCTTGATCAGGCTCCATGGCGAGGTCGAGGACGGTGTCGTCGCAGGAGCCGTACATCCAACCACGGATGCAAGCGTCGGGCTGAGACCACGTGGGATCAGCCGGGCGGGCAGCCTCCGTGCCATCGATGTGGCTGAGCAGCCCGTACTTGGCGCAGAGGGCGGTGAAGAACGCCTTCCACTTGGAGTAATTGGGGCGCTCGAGGCTAAGGGCGATCGGGACGTGCTGCTTGACGTTGACGGCGGCATAGGCGGCGTAGAAGGCAGGGGCGATGCCGTCCCCCATGGCGCCGGAGGTAGCAGAGGAGAGCGTCGAGGACGTCATGACGAAGTCGACGCGCGCGGCCTGTTCGCTAGAAGCAGGGGCGCGGGTGGCAGCGGCCTGTGCGGCGCAACTCGCGTCGGGCGGCAGAGGCGGTGGCCTGTAGGTGCGTCGCGCGGCTGAAGGCAGTAGCGAGCGGCGCGGCCTGAGCGACGCGGTGAATCGCGCGCGGAGGCGGCAGCGGCTGGAGCGGGCTAGCGCGGGCAGCGGCTGGAGGGGCGTGCGGGGCAGAGGCGGCGGCAGCCCGGCAGCGACTGGAGGGGCGCGCGGGGCAGAGGCGGCGGCAGCCCTGTGGTGCGGTTGCGCGTCCCCTCGAGAAGGAACACGGGGCAGCGGAAAAGGAAAGGGAAGACCCAGGATCAGGCCCCCAGAACTCGTGATACCATGTAGAATAACACCGCACACCCTAATCAGGGGGGTGGCCTTCATTATATAGCCTAATAGGCTAGGGTTACAATGTACACAGGCCAATGGGCCATACGCCCAATATGGGCTTATTATATTCTAACAATTCACTTGTAGGTTTTCCATAAGAATAAATCGCTTTGAGGCTCCTGATTTACATTCACTTGGGCGCAGGCCTTTCAAGGTTAACGACAGATGAGAAGCTGCAGCTGGGTGCATTTGCTCCCTTCGGGAGGCTCCTTGAAGGTACAAAGCGTTCTTCCAGTACAGGACCGAGCAAGGCTCGGTTGGCTAGCTGCGCCGATGTGCGAGCAGCTCACCTGAGTTCGATCCCTGATCAACTCGCGTGTCTCACCGTTGCCCAGGATTTCTGCTTCGCGTGATGCCACAATGGTGATCTCAAGAAGGACGTGATCTTCTGATCTAGGTGTAGTTATAGGTTTGTTTGTACACGGGTGGTGTGAGTAGTGGGCGTGCGTGTGTACGAACAGATGCTACAGCTGTACCCAGACGAGAGACAGTAAAAAAAGCTTGTAGTGGGGTTATTTGGATCACGCCATTATAATTCTTCAACTTTGAAGATCTACCATTATAATTCACTTATTCTAAAATTTGCCATTATAATTCTTCTTCTACCCGATACTTACCATTTTCTACGTCTTCCAGGTGTCTGGACCCACTTCAGGCCGTATACGTGTACACATCTTCCGTATGGACCAAAACACCCCCTGTTGCTTCTCTCCATCCACTCACCGGATCCCGCCGCACCGGTCCGCCGCCGCAGCGGCGCAACCCTCGCTGGTGTGCGGCCGCGCCAGGGCCACCCACGCCCCATGCCCATGGCCACAGCGAGGGCTGCCCGCGCAGGGGACGCCCTCACCTGGGCCGCCGCGCCGAGGTCGCCCACAGCCAGGGCCACCCACGCCTCTGCGCCACCATGCCAGTGCGCCGCCGCGCTGAGGGGTGCCCTCGCCTAGGCCATTAGCGCAAGACTGACGAGCCTGCCTGCGCCGGTGCATCGTCAGGCCGAGGGGCGTCGGGGCAGCCACACGAGAGGTCTCTCACGCCGGGACCCACCCATACCGGGGAGCCCACGACTGAGGCCGCTGTGCCGGGGGCCTTCTGCGGTGGTCCACCGTCACGTCGTGCCGAGGCCGCCCGAGCAAGGGCTGCCGCACCGGGACGCGTGAGCGGAGGGCGCGAGGGATGGGCCGGATCTACGCGGCGGGCGGCGGCGGCGGCTGCTGCTGCTCGCCCGCGCGCCTGCGGGAGCATGGCAAGCAGCCAGCGGCAGCGCACGCTCGGGTTAGTAGGGCACGCTCGCGCAAGCACGACAAGCAGCGAGCGGTGGGTTAGCGAGCAGGAGCCGTGGGCCATGGCTGTCGGCGTCGGGGAGAGGCCTGCCCGAAGCTCCCGTGCGGCCATGACTTGGACGGAGCTCCCACGCGGGAGGTCAGGCTCGAAGTGTCTGCCCGCCCCTCCCATCTCGCCGGACGCCGTCCTTCCAGGATGGTTGGAGGTTGAAGGAGAATCTGATGTGTGGGGCCCACACGTCAGTGAGTGGAGGGAGAGAAGCGGCAGGGGGTGTTTTGGTCCATACGGAAGATATATACACGTATACGGTCTAACAGTGGGCCCAGACACCCAGAAGACGTAGAAAATGGCAAGTATCAGGTAGAAGAAGAATTGTAATGGCAAATTTCAGAATAGGTGAATTGTAATAGTAGATCAACAAAGTTTAAGAATTATAATGGCGTGGATCCAAATAACCCAAAGTAGTGACGGACAGAGTTTCTGGGAGGTCAAAGGGTTTCGATTTCGTGAGATATGCCACCATAGAAGAGGCTGAGAAAGCGCGGCAGGAGATGAACGCCAAGTTTCTGGATGGATGGGTCATCTTCGTTGACCCTGCCAAGCCAAGGCAGCCAAAGCCCGCTCCTGACTTCCTGAGCAGGACACCCGTTCCTCGCATGCTGGCTTCACGACGAACAAGACCGTAGGATGGTGCGGCTAGGCGATTGATCTTTCACGGCACAAAACTTGGATGATGGACGCCCGAGAGTAGCTCTGGTTTGAGGATACTATCAGAGACACCCAAAGTGTAGGCTTGGCATGGCATGGCCTGGCAATGCAGATAGCTGGGGACAGTTCTCCTATGCTTGGCCTCGTTGTTTCTGTGTTCATTCAAAGATATCCTCGTCGTTGCTCTAGCGCATGATGATGAGTGATGCAAAGTTGATTATGCTGGACAGCGGCTGCTGATCACAGCAGCGCTGGGCAGCCATTCTACAGTGTTGTCTCACAAGAATTCCTGCGGCAGCACTGCCTTATGTTAAAAAGCACGTGTCGGACCGCCTTATATTGTCATAATAAGCACGTGTGATCACTCGATTATACAGGTGAGAACACCTGCTGCAGTCACACGCACCAAGCTGTATGGCAAATGACGCCCTGCACACGCGCAACTAACAACAC
Source organism: Miscanthus floridulus (assembly GCF_019320115.1). NCBI lineage: Eukaryota > Viridiplantae > Streptophyta > Magnoliopsida > Poales > Poaceae > Miscanthus > Miscanthus floridulus. Next base: position 167,777,247 of record NC_089580.1, read on the forward strand.
ACCTAGTACACATCTAGACTACATAGGAGTACTAATATAAGAAAAATAAACAAACTCATGTCCGTACTGTCTCGTCTCAAGAAAGGTTATGCCCTGAATCATCTCCTAGACTAAACTACATTATGTACAAAGGCAAATTCTCTTCCATACATTACAAACTAGGTTTCCATTTCTGAAGTAGTATAAGCAAACACAGGTTTGATTTGCTCAAGCAAGTGATTTCTGCACCAAGACTAGGTTCTTGAACATCACCAGGGGTTGCGACTCCAGCATTGACTCCTTCTGTCAACAGAACAACAAGTGAGCGTAATACTGTTAGCATTAGCAGAACAAAGGAAAGAATTTGTAATATTCGGTTAGTCTTGGTTCAAAAAATTAATCAAATAACTTCACCATTTAATGAACCATAAGAATATGCGACAGATAATGTGGTTACCTCTTCAGCTAACAAAATGGTGAACCCGAGCTTCTCTGACCAGATTTGCGCCATTTCAGGGTCAACAGGCGCAGTAAGAAGGCTTACATTCCAGGCTCTCAAATTTGCCTCGATTGACTTTAGGAGAAGTATGAAGTAACCCTGCACAAAGAAATGCCAAACAATAAGACTCAATAGTAAAAGTAGCTGAAATGGTTTCATTCGGAATTATCAAAACAAAACGACATTATCGCATGCCAGTCCTTAAAAAAATTGGACTCACACAAGGGTAGGTGAAGGGACCCAGGGATCAGATATAAGGATGGAGAATTAACATAAAGTGGAACAGCACCCAAAATATCTGCTGATACAATTAATTCTTGATGACTAAATATATTCCAAATCATTTTATTTTTGAAAAAAATGTAGTCAGTGACTCATCGACATTCTCTAGTTATGCATTGCTTTCTTTTTTTTTAGGAGTGGGACATGTAGAATCATATTACATGAGGTATTCGACAATATCAGCTATGGAGTGTCTGGTTCAAGTTCAATTCCACCTTTTTTCTGCACTCTCTACGAGTGGCAATAAGGACCAGTTCTGCAATTTGTTCCATGCGCACTTTCAGAATCGCAGCAGACACAACATGCGTGCTGCAATGAAATCAAAATAGGAGAAAAAAAGTAAGAATACCAGCAACAACAAAAATTGTAAAGTTTGCACGCAGAACCATAAAAATTCAAGTATCGAAGGCATAATAGAGGCGTCACTATGAAGACCAGAAGAACAAAATGGCATAATAATGAAAGGCATGGCACGGAAAAGAACCACCTTGCAGTTAACAGTGCACAATACATTCCTCGAAAATCCTTCTCTTGGTCTCCATTTTTGCTGCAACAATGAAGTTTAGATTGTTTACATACTTCAATCTATGAAAAAAAAAGACTACAGGTAAACGCAGATCAATGAACCCACTCATACATGACTTAAGAGTTGGCAAAATAAGCAAGAACATACCAATTAACCATATCTGAGAAGATGTCACTGTGCTCATCAGTAGATTCCACAAATGCATCCTATGAAGTACAGAGATCAAGGTGAGACTATAGCAGCCAAGAAGCTACTGACAGGCAGATGCAAAATTTATAAGCGAAAGAACAACTTACTTTGAAGATATCAATGACCTGAGGCATGTAGAGTTTGACATCCCTACTTGCGTCCATTCCACTTAAAAGCCGCCAACAAATATTGGATCTTATCCGTCTAAGGAAGGAAATCTCTTCACACTTGTCCAATCCTTCTTCTAGACGGTCACGAAGCGATTGACATTCTTGGCAGCACAAGAAGCGAAAACACATGTATTCTTTCAAAATTTCCAGAGGCACCTGAAATGTTCAGTTTAATCATTCAGATGTATCATTCACAATGGCAGGCCTTCCTTTCGCCCATATAAGTGAAAAGGTCACAAACCTTCTTTTTTACAACTCTATTGTTGTAACATTTCACATGGCATGGTCTCTCGCACTGCAAATAGTAACAAGGCATAATTCACAAGCCAGCAATCTATCAAAGGCAATACTTTGGGCATAAGCATTAAGCAGAACAGACCTGGTTACAGAAGATAATCGTGTCTGGATCGATATTTCCAATGGTTGTGTGGCCATACCTGACATTATGTAAAGATGCAAATTTTCATATAAAGCTCAACTGATCCTATTAATCTATCGATAAAAAATATTTATTAGTAGTATCTTACCCACAGAAATAGCAATTCTCTGTTTCGACCACTCTTTCTTGTAAAGTCCGTTCCAGGGGAACAATAGGTCCACTGGTAGTAGAAGGTTCTCTGCCACAACCTGTAATAAAAGAAACCAATTGGCACAACGCAGAGGCTCTAAATTATTTGCAAACATAAAGCTCAACGATCACTCCCTCGTTGCCTAAAGGTAATACAATCAGATCTAAATAACATAGCCTTCAAATAAAAATCTATATGTGACCAAAGAAACAAAAAAGGGCTACTGACTACTGAGGCCAAGTCAGTTCTTTTCACAGGGCAGTGTGAAGTCCAAGCATAATTACTCTGCTCACTTATAAAGATATTGGGAAAATACTGTATCTGCAGAAGGTACATAAACCAAGTCGACTATACACTTTGAACACACAAGAACAGAAAATTGAAGGAATCATTTATACACAGTAGATCACCAGTGCATTCATGCAAGTGTGAAAAAACAAAGATGGTAAGGAACAAATCAGGGGTCATAAGTCATAATACAACTTAGTAGACTTAGTGACAAGACTGTATCAAACCAATTAAGTAAAAAACAAAAAACGTTTTGTGAAGCCAGGATAGGAGGTACCGATGATTGCGGAGGAAAAAGAAACTTCATTTCAACCAAAAAAAAACTTTAAATCTTTATACAGATAAAACGCCCTCTAGAACAAACAATATACAGCAATATCGTATCCATCTCAAGACAGTAGTAGATGACTTTGCAAGCTCTGGGTACAGCAAGAATGGTAGTAGTAAAGCAAAACAAATGAAGGATGGTAGTAGTAAATCCACCAAGAATATGAGAGCCCTCGCTTGAAGACCACATCGCCATCCCAAAAAGTTTCACTATTCAACAACTCCTTCACTTCAACACTATGGCCAGGTAAGATGCCGCAGGAACACTGCTTAGTCAGTAGTCACTACCCATCATCCTTTTCTCTCTAGAAGTATTTTCCTTAGACAAAAGGCCCTGTGAGTAAGGATATACAACCTTTCCAATCCGCAGGAGGGAATCTAGCAGAAAGATACTATTCTCCTCGTAAAGTGTGATTGTTGTGTAGTGTGTACCATGCCCTGACCTTTGCAGAACTTTTTGCTCACAAGTTAATGTCTTGCCTTGAAAAACTTCCATGAGGGGATTACCTTATTACCCCTACCATCCTTTAGGAATGGCAAGTGCTCAGTGCAAATAGTTCAACATGAGAACACCAGCAGTGCCCCCATGCTTAAAGTTCCATCTACGTAAGGCATCAAGTATCATCCTCATAGTCCTAAAACAGTCCAATTCCTCAAATCTATATCTCTTATAAAGCTAATCCCCACTACATGTCCCATCTCAACATGCAAAACATCAACATCATCTTCCACTAACTATCCACATCATCTCCCACTAAAAGCCATGTCCCACTAACTTCCAACCTGTTAATGCAACCAATTTTGATAAGAATGGATGTAAGAACATGTAGATGATTTAACTCATATATACAACTATTTCATTTCTAAGAGAGTCAAGCAGTAACGCGTGGGGTATCCTTCTAGTTAACCCAACGATCCAGGCCACAAAACCATCGACTGGAATGGTTAGAGACATAAATATCTACGTATCTCTAACAAAAGTTGAACAAAACCCAACAAACTGAGCTTCATACTGCAGTAATCAGACATTTGAAAGCAATTCGTTATGACAACTGGCAATCATTAATATTTCCAAAAGTTTGGCTGGTTCGGGCTAGTTAACAGGATGGGGCAAAGATAAGTCTGGTATGGTCTTAGCATTACAAAGACTGCAGGCACTTAAATGCCTCACCCCCCCCCCCCCCCCCCCCCCCCCCCCCCCACAACTCTTTTTTTTTTTTACTTTGTCATTTTACATAGAATGTAACTTTCAAATAATTTATTCCTTAAAAACAAGGAAGGAATCTCTTAGGCTCTTAGCAGGCAGGTCCTATGGCCAAGGGAACTACAGAGTCATCTTCCAACAAGGTGAACTGATGGTACATCATTGCAGCAGGATACCCACTTTTAAACAGACCAACACAAAGACATCAACCAATATATGCCTGAGCATTCACAAAGGGTGCAGGCATAGCTGCTAATTCAAAAGAGATCATGAGCCATAACCGCTCAACATGCAGCAAACCGAATAATCTGCACTGGGTAATTTGATGAAATAGACACAAACCTAAATAAGGTATTGGTTATTACAATGAACCTTGGAGTACGCATTACAAAATACCCATTAAGTTACCTGATGAAGAAGTAAGGTTAGGGTAGTCACTGAAGCTGGAAACACTAGCACTGTCAAATCCATTTGAATTCAGATGATCTTGCAGTTGCAGAGCTAGCTTATGAAGTGTTAATCCTTCTGATGTATAAATGTTGTGATACCTGAAACATAAAGTTTTCACCACTTAGATGAACTTAAACACCCAAGAACTCTTTTAGGTCTAGATTATTACAAAAAGTTAATTGAATGCCATTTTGAACTTATAGCTCTTCTATGAGTAATAAAGTTCACATAGGCACAATTTCTTCCCAAAAGTGGTGGTGCTTACGGTTGCCGTCTTCTCCCCATGCCAGCATGCTCTTCAAACTGTGAAGGAGTAAACTGGAGTCGAAAGAGAACAGCAAAAACATCAATTGGTCCTCATGCAGAATAATTAGACCCTAAGAAACAAAATTCGCTGATTGCTTAGTTTTGTACCTCTTGACTGCAACAGTTACAGATGATACCTGTTCCCCGCTTATACCCTTGCTTTAGAGCCTAAAAAACAGTGAAGCATGAGTCCTCTTAAGAGTGCTACAGATTCAGGTAATTGCGGAAAAAGGAGCCAATATAGTTCACATAAATATCCAGAGCACCTCTCCACTCTTCAACTTGTAAGTCAACAAAGTATTATCTGCAAGGCCACCCTCCTTGAAAATCAGTGGATGCAGAGTGGTATCCCTGAGGAAAAGGTAGGTTATGTATCATTTCAAAATGTCATGTAAAAGAACACCTTTCACCAGCTATTGCAGAAAGATCCCTTAAATGTTACAAAAGACTTAATCTTTTACCTTGTTTTTGATTCTTTTGACTTTGAGTCTATGCTGTAGTTTGGGAGTGGCCCTTGCGCGATTGTTACTGGACTTGATAAAGAAAGCCCTAAATTTGTGGAATCATGTTTACAGTAGTTACGGCTTACTGCAGTAGGTACTGGAGAATCAGACTTAACACCATCGATGCTGAGAGGGCCTCCTGTGTTCTCACTGCGAGTTTCTTCAGTGCCTTTCTTCTCTAAGGTGCCAATAGAGAGGCCAGAAACCCCTTTGCCTGGGCTTCCCCCAAAGGTTGGAGTTGAAGTCTCAGTGCCTCCTTGTCTAAATTGTCTCCTAGACCGCCTTTTAGATGCACTCCAGTTAATGTTTGAGATGGTATTGCTGGCAGATTCTTTCAAGTAGTTTCTCAAACTATAAATCATCTCCCCCGCAGCCGACCCCCGTGAACTAGAAGTGGGGTTTCACAGCAAGGTGAAGTTAGCATGAGGAGCATTATGACCATTTAAATGTAATTGACTGCAAATTGGTAGTACACTTCATCGAAATGGTGAAAAGGTTTGCTAAAACAGTTAAGAGATAGAAAAATAAATTAGCTAGGATAGGGATGGTCAGTTCAAAGTTAAGAATCAATTCTCATTGAAAATGCATCCCACTAGCCCAAGCCATCGCTTGCAAGGTTTATGAGCTTACTGAGCATATACAGAAGCTGAAGCCCCAAAACAATAGTAGGTAAAACTATGGACGCATATATAGAATATAGGAACATAAATAGGTCTTGAAATAACACGGCACGGCATATAGGTATTTATAAATCTGAACTTAAGTCTTATTGAAATTTTGCAATGCAACCTACCTCTGAGTCGAACAACCATCTGAAGCCACAGCATCTAAATAATCTTTATCTTTCTTCTTTTGAAACGAAGCTAAATGGTCAACAAGATGGAAGATAGGACAAGGGGAAAATTAGCACATGCTGAGCAACACACAAAACCAATGAATACTTAGGTGCTAGCTAAAATACCTTTCCACTTGTTATACTCATCAAAATTAGGAGGAAAACCAATCTTTTCTTCAATGAAATCCCCAAGCATGTTAAGCTTATAAGGTTTTAGTTCTTTCAACACCCTGAATAGAGAAATCCCGGTATCCAAGAAGATGTGATCATTCTGGTTGTTAGATGACTGACCAGAATGCTTCTCAAACTCTCGTGCATTCATAATCTACAATTTATCAGGCATCATGAGATCAGGTATCAGACAATTTACAAGAGGAGTAGAAGTTACCATTGATGCAACACAAACAGTACCAGAAAGCTTACATTACTACTGTAATTACACTGTGGGCAGCCACAAGAATAACCCTGTCCATTTATCCGTCCAACGTTCTCCACCTAAAGATAATCAAAATGAAGCATAAATGTTGTTCTTGAGATATAAAACCATAGGTTTCGATCAGTTTACTGAATCAACAATCCTAATGCCAGCAGGAACAACACACACCTCATCCTTCTTGTAGGTCACCCTGAAACCTTCAAGAAGTCCAGTGGACAGCAATCCTCTAACATCTCTAAGGTCACTGTCTAGCTGACACTTCGTTTCCGTCACTCGCACTTTAACATCATGCATCACAGGGTCACCAGCTGTTTCATCTTTGATCTGTTCTGCCGCAGGCCCTTCATCGCCGCACATAGTGTCTGACTCAGTCGTGGAACTGCTTTCCCTGCTCAAAAACAGAAGGGACTAAGACTGGAATAAATCTGCAACGAGTACTAATAGGGATAATTGCATAAATACTTGTCTGATTCTGCCAGTTTATGATTGAACACATGTCCCCGAGTCCCAGTGAATCGCTACGAAATTATACCATCGCATAGATAGTTGCCATAACAAATCGATCAGTGGAATCGCTCACTTCAAACCAACCACCAGACACAAGCTGGCCTTCTCCTCCTCGGTCAGCATCTCCACGTCTCCCATCCAGGCGCAGGGGGCGAAGGGGGCTCCGCCGTCACGCCGTCAACCTGAACCCCGTTGGGTTCCCAGCTCGCGGGCGCGCCCGCTTGCTTCCCCTGCGACGCTGACGAGGCTTCGGCGGCGGGCACAGTCATGGGTACCCCGGCGGCCGCCCGGAACTCCTCCGCGAACGCCTCGGTGGGCACGTCCCTGAGCTCGTGGAACAGGTCGTAGTCGTAGAGCAACTTGCCGTTGGGGAGCAGAATGTGACCGTTCTGGTTCTTCGACTCGAACTGCAGCGCCGACAGCACCTGCGCGGCGCGTAGAAGAAAAGCCTGAGAATTTCCGCGCAAAAACCACAGAACCGGCGAAGTGTTCCGAAACGGATGGACATGTGAATGTGATCGAGCAGACTGACCTTGCCACGGTAGCCGCAGCAGGCGGAGCCGGGTCAGGCGCAAGCGTAGCCGCCGTCTGTGACGAATCCCTCGAGCCTGGCCTGCGCGCGGAGCGGATCAATTAAAACAAGGGTTAATTGCATGGATGGCATTACAGTTCTCGCGATTCTGAGTTCTGACGAATACCATTATTATTAATCTTATTGTAAGCGTACCGTTACAATTCCAGTGGTTCAAAAATAACATTATGTACATTTGCCATAACTTGTGGGCCACATGCAGATGTATATAACTAGTACGTATATTCATATGGACTCTTTTGCCCCAGCTTCTCCATTCATGCGTCTGTTTGACTAGATCGAGTCAATCCATCCATTCTCCACCGCCTCCTCTCTCTTGCTCAAACCCTAGTTCGTGGGCGGCGGCAGCGACTGCGATCGACGGCGGCGACGACTACTATCGATGCTAGTCGGTTGAAGATCATAGTAACCGTGCTGCGGTAATTGATGACAGCATATCGAGGTACGCATCTAAAACCATTTCGATGTAACATGACTTTCCATCGACGAATGACTTGATCTGCTTACTTCCTGCTAGGACCGATCTCTTCTCGCTAGAGATTAAAGTTGAAGGTTTCAATACAACAGATGCGTTGGGTAGAAAAGTTTACACCAAAGATTTTGTGATTAAGTGGGATGTCGAGATAGGGTCGTTTTCTTTAGACTTGTTGAGGGAAAGCTTGCGGAATGAAGTTAAATGGGCCTCTAACCAGTCTGCATCTCTGTGGTTCTTTGACAAAAATGTGCAAAAAGATGTTAGATTAGACACTGAGATTCAGATGATAGATTTGTTTGACATGTATAAGTCTAAAATGTGTTGCTGGGTGTTGGTAGAAGTCTTTGATAATGTTGTTTCTGATGCACTTGAGTATGAGTTGTTAGAGCCTTTATGTGTTATTCCACTTGATGATAAAGCAGTCAACCCTACTAATTTCAATCCTGATGCAAATGCTTCTTGTCGGTGTTTCGGATCACCAGCTAGTAAATTTCTAGTTTGCGCGTCTGGCCCGGATGGTGTGCTCGGAGGGCACAATAATTATACTAGTTCAGGCAGAATGTCCCTACGTCTAGTCTACTACTGCTCATGTTACCGGCACTGTCTGTAGTAGGGGTTACAGATAGGCGAGAGAGAGAGAGCGGATCCTAGGTCTCTGGTGGAAGGATTGAAAAGTGTTGAGAGTTTGTTCAGCTGCTCAGCCGTGTGCTCGTGCCTATCTCCTTTCTTCCCTCGTTGTGTTGCGTTGTGTTCCCCCTTTTATAGAAGAAAGGAAAGATGCAGGTTACATCAGAAAAAGAGAAGAGAGAGAGAGAGAGAAAATCAGGGAGAACAAGTCCTCTAGGACCGTTGTCTCCTTCTCCTTCATGCTGGTCTCGCCGACGCTGTAGATGGTGATGGGGATGGCTCCACGCCGGGCTCCTATTCACCACTGGTGCCATGCCTCAACATCATCAGCTGATCGTGGCGTTCCATCCCGTCTCGGCGGACAGCGTGGTAAACTGACATGCCTGTCAGCAGCCGTATGGGGATTAGGCAGCACAATGCCCATGCACCCGTCACTGTTGGCGATGCGAACCCCGGGCATGGCTTGTTGTGGCCATGGGTCACGTCAAGGCGTGCCTGCACCCCTTCTGGTGTCAGAGGCTTGACCCAGGCCCATACGCTTGGACCCGTAATAGTTGGGGGTGGTACGGACCTCATCGGACGAGACAGAGTCCACACCCGAGGGGTCAGGCGAGACGGAGCCCGCGCATGAGGGGTCGAGCAAGACAGAGCTCATGCCCTCAGGGTCGGGCGAGACGACTCCTATACCCTCGAGGTCAGGCGACACGGGGCCCATACCCAAGGGGTCTAGCAAGGCGAAAACCATCCCTTCAGGGTCGGTCGAGACTGAAATACATCCTTAATTACCTAGGTGAGTTGTCATCCATGGTGCTCAGATCCCTTCTTCGGGTATCTCTAATACTGATATCCGACAGTAGCCCCTGAACCCACAGAGGAGTAGGATACTCCTTCGTAGGCTTCTTCGGATGGGGGGACTTCGAGGGCTTTGATCTTCTACTGCCTGCGAGATGCCTCGGTGGTTATGATCCCTTTCTATTGCAACCGAACTTCTTTTGAGGGCGTGTAGCTGTGGGATTTCTTTAGGGACCGGAGAGAATTTTCCTTAATTATGGCCCCTCTTAGGACCCGATCGATCCGTTGTTGTCACGTGATCGTGTTTTTGGTCTCTTCGCGAGTCCAATTCCCCTAGAGCCCCCGTGCGTTGCGAGGGTCCAATTGAGGGGTCGTCTCGTCTTGCAATTGTTCTCCTTGAAGCATTTTTTCGACAAAACAGAGGGGTTGAGCCATGCCATGTTTTCCTCAGTGGACGAACCATGGTGCTCGATTAGCTGTTAACGGGCCTAGTTCGAGTGGGGCCCCGACATCCCATTCACGGGGGTCGGGCATGGGTCAGCTGGTGATCGACTCTAGATTCCTGGCGATCAGTCCATATAGTTCTTGGATCCATTCATCCAGTCCCAAGGGCTCGCTGCCTTTCTTCGAGGAAAAAATCATGGACGGCGCGTTGACTAGGACTCGAACATGGGTCGGGATGCCCGTAGCACTCGTGTGCTTGTGTATTAGCCGCTAGCAGGCCCATCCTTTTCCACCCTCGATCTAAAGGTGCCCTAGAGCGGTTGTGAACTCGTAGATGGGCCAACCTTTGAACTCGTGGGCTGTAATGGGCTGTGGGAGCATTTTTAGCCCTATATCCCTTCCTTACCTGCGATGGTCTCGGCCCATCTATCGGGCAAACCGCCATCTGGCGTGTCCTTCGAGGGAGCAGCCAGAGGTAGCATTGCGCACGATCTTC